>NC_081773.1:14399835-14617627 GCF_963082965.1 Carassius carassius | reverse complement strand
AGCAGGCCACATCTTCGTTTAAAAGAAAAAAAAATATGAATCATACTTTACACATAAATCGTACATTGTTACATTTTATATGAAAAATATTTATCGACATAAATTACTTTAGCATTGAATTTCCCTGATATTTTTGCCCAAGTGAAATATTCTAACATAAATAAGGCTGTCCATGTATAAATGTATGAAGGCATGATATAGGTTATATCCAAACTGGAAATTCTTGTTTGGTACTTCAAATTGGTACTTCACTCTGCTCTTTTGTTTGTATTCATTTTGCTTGTTTCAAAACTCCCTGAGATCTTCTACAAAATTCCTAGTTACACATTAGTGTAGGGACCAATTCTCACTATTTACTAGTTGCTTATTACCATGTCTATTATTAACATGTTTGTTGTTTACTAGTTCCTATAAAGCACATAAATGAGCAAATGCTGCATCCCTAATCCTAGCCAATACCTAAAATTAACAACTGCCTTACTAGCTATTGATAAGCAGCAAATTAGTAGTTTATTGAGGCAAAAGACATAGTTAATGGTTTGTTTCTAGAGATAATTGGACCTTAAAACAAAGAGTAACCAATTTCCTTTTGCAGAAAGTGTTCATTTACTAAAAAAAAAAAAAAAAAAACCCTGCAGTTTGTCTTGTCATTTCAGACATGTATTTCGTTCTTCTTTGAAACAAAAGCTGAGACCTCTCAGACATTTGGACTTCTGGCATTTTCTAAATTCCATGGTATTACCATGGTTAATTCCCGAGGAACTATAATATTTCTGTGGTAACATTTCCTTTTGTTTGTGAAACATACAAATAAACAAGCTGTAGAATAGTTTTACATCTCTTGGGACAAGTGCAGTAAAGTAAAATGGTTAAAGTAAACTCTATCCCAGCTATTTGGCAGCCACTTCCTGTGACATTAGTGAGCATGAACTACAGGCCTCCACAGCCCTGGATCGCTCTTTGTTTTTTGACATAACACAGTTACACACAAAACCGCTTTTGTTGGATGGCAGAGATGTGCTTCTTCATTGAGCGATGCTCTGTATGCTCATGAGTTATACTACACAAATATACTCATGTTTCAACACATATGTACATACAGCACACACAGATACTGCAAATATGTCCAAACATAAAGATATATACATGGACTGAAAATGAATGAAAGAGGATGAGGAGGATTGAGTATTTATAGACAGATACAGATGAGCTGATGTGGCTGATCTTTGAGAGCTGTGTGATCGGTTTATTATTGCAGGCTTCTAAAACAATACCGTCCTACCAGGAATGCACCCCACTGGAATTTAGACAGCGACTGGATCGCTGGACAGCACTCATACATACAAACATGCACACGATAGAATATGAGGAGAGGCAATTTTTTGTCTGTATGTTTCTGTGCTGTTAACACCAAAATATTGTGCCCAAACATGACTGTGCTCAATAAGAATATAATTTGTCATTGTCCAGCATGTCAAAACTCCTTCAACCAGGTCCACATCTCAAAAACAATTTTTTTTTTTTTTGCTTCAATTTTGCACTAGTACTTTCAGGTCCATCACATTCCTCTGGGTCTATACTAGTGGGCCTGTATAAAGGTTTTGGCTTTATAAAACCTAGGCTTTAACCAAAATGAGTCTCTAAATTGCAGCGTTGCACTTGCCAAAAGTATGCTATACAGATCTAAGGCTGTAAAACTCTAGAGTGCCAATGCGGTTTGAACTTTAATTTTGTTTGCATTTAATATCAGGCACAGGATTTAAGCTTAAGTCTCTTTTTGAACATTTTGACCTTTTTTTCTCTTTCTTTTTTTATTTATTTAGGTAAACACAAATTCATGCGTACAATACTTTTCTTGAAGGCTGTGGTTAAGAATGTTCATTTAAAAGCATCTATTGTTTACATATTTTGTATTCAACACTATCCACTTTATTGTGGATCTAGGGCGACATTTTACAGTTCTATATGTTAACATTATTGTTAATATGCTTGTACAGATACATTTTAAGCATTTCAGCTATATATGAACACATGGTAAGATTTAAATATAGAGAACAGTTCTCACTATGAACTAGTTGCTTATTAGCATGCCTATAATAGCATATTTCCTATAGAGCACATATTTTGCATGGGCATATTCTACATCACTAATTCTAGCCAATACCTAAACATAACATCTACCTTACTAACTATTAATTAGCAGAAAATGAGTAGTTTATTGAGGCAAAAGTCAAAGTTAATGGTTTGTCAATACCAAGAATTAGACCATAAACAAAGTGTACATATACAGTATATTAACCTTATTAATGAATCTTGAGTTCTTAGATTTGCCAAAGAGTACTTTTACAGTATTGTACTCTAAACTCTGTAGTTTGCTTTTTACATGTATTCATTCTTTTCCATCATTTAATTTTTTTTGGTTTGTGGAAGAGCTTAGCGCAGTGAAATGTGTTATTGGCAGTCAGTATTAATGGATGTGGATTAAAGGGCTCTAATTCTCATAACCCTGCTCCTAATGGATTGGAGCACTGGGTTCACCCATTAAACTCTCTGATGTGACTTTTACTGCCGCTCTCAAACTCTCAACCCCTGAGTTCCCTCCTCAGCAAGGTTATACCTGTATTATCCCTGCCAACACTCAGTGGTGAGATCAAAACACACACTTGAAGTCCCAAGGGCTCCTTATTGACTTTAGGGTACACAATGTCATTTTTTGTTTGTTTTGGTGGCTGGTACAATTAACAGTGTTCTTGAACTAAACTGACCCTTTCATGGATTCAGCATCGGTTACTGATACAGAAACGCTGTTTTAGGAGGTGTATTTAACGCTGTTTTAGGAGGTGTATTAATCTTTTCCAGTTTTGTTGGAAGCCATGTGTTACAATATTAGATCTCTGTTACCTTTAAATCTTATGAACAAACGATAAACCTGGCAACTTCTTTTCAAGTCACTAGTACAAAGTAATGTGCTCTTTTATTATTTTTCTTGGTTAATCTTGTTTTGTGTATAGGTAAGACTCTTATATACTGTTTCATCTCTATCGTTCTTAGTAAGCCTTTTGCTGTTATTTAGCTCCAAATTAATTGATTTTGTTCCAGAACATATGCTAGGAAGAGAGCAGAATATGAGTTTTATTTTTCTTATTTTTCTTCATGTTATTCGTTCACTGGTTTGTAAAGTGGTATTTTTAAAGATAAATTATCACATATAGTTAAACCCTTGACTTATTCTGTAAACAGATTTATGGTGGCCCTAAAAGTGAAGTCACACTTGCCTGAATGTAAGTGCATTGCAAACTGCAGACACATTAGAGCTATAATAATTTTGGGGAATACACTCACTGGCCACTTTATTAGGTAAACCTTGCTAGTACTGGGTTGGACCCACTTTTGCCTTCAGAATTGCCTTAATTCTTCGTGGAATAGATTCAACAAGGTGTTGGAAACATTCCTCAGAGATCTTGATCCATATTGACATGATAGCATCACGCAGTTGCTACAGATTTGTTGGCTGCACATCCATTATGCGAATCTCCCATTGCCCCTCATCCCAAAAGGTGCTCTATTGGATTGAGATCTGGAGACTGTGGAGGCCATTTGAGTAAAGTGAACTCATTGTCATGTTCAAGAAACCAGTCTGAGATTATTTGAGCTTTGTGAAATGGTGCTTTATCCTGCTGGAAGTAGCCATCAGAAGATTGGCACACTTTAGTCATAAGGGGATGGACATGGTCAGCAACAATACTCAGGTAGGCTGTGGCATTTAAACAATGCTGAACTGGTAATAAGGGGCCCAAAGTGTGCCAGGAATATATCCCCCACACCATTACACCACCACCAGCCTGAACCACTGAAACAAGGCAGGATGGATCCATACTTTCATGTTCCTTCATGACCCTACCATCTAAATGTCGTAGCAGAAATTGAGACTCATCAGACCAGACAACGTTTTTCCAATCTTTTATTGTCCAAATGTGGTGAGCCTGTGCGAACTGTAGCCTCTGTTTCCTGTTCTTAGCTGACAGGAGCTGCACCCGGTGTGATCTTCTACTGCTGTAGACCAACGTGTAGACCAAGGGTTCTGTTGTGTGTTCAGAGATGGTATTCTGCATAACTTGGCTGTAACGAGTGGTTATTTGAGTTATGTTGCCTTTCTATCATCTCTATCCAGTCTGCCCATTCTCCTCTGACCTCTGACATCAACAATGCATTTTTTTTTCCACAAAACTGCCGGTCACTGAATATTTTCTCTTTTTTGGACAATTCTCTGTAAACCCTAGAGAGGGTTGTGCATGAAAATCCCATTAGATCAGCAGTTTTTGAATTACTTAGACCAGCCTGTCCGGCACCAACAACCATTCTACGATCAAAGTCACTTAAATTCCCTTTCTTCCCCATTCTGATGCTTGGATTGAACTTCAGCAAGTCGTCTTCACCACATCTAGATGCCTGAATGCATTGAGTTGCTGCCATGTGATTGGCTGATTAGCAATTTGTGTCACCAAGCAATTGAACATGTGTACCTAATAAAGTGGCCTGTGAGTGTGTATGTTTTATGGTTGTTTGTTTTAGGGTGAAATGTGACCTGACATGTTTTAGGGATACTGAAGCTTTTAAGTGAACTGAGGCCTGTTTCCTTTGTATCCTTCTTTTGAAGAGGCTGTTTTTGGCCAGATTCTGGGACCAGGTCAAATGTACACACAGCAGCCGTGCAAAAACTGAACACACTCACACACACAAAAACATAACAGCAAACCAAATTCAGAGAGGTCCAGCAGCACAACAGCCGCCCTGAGCATTTTTATCCTGTGAGCTCAACCTGGGCCTGCTGTCAGCCAGCAAGCAAGATGTTGAATATAAAGAGAGAGCTTTCCTTTCCTTTTTGCTAGAGCGATGATTTTGACAAACAGACCTTGGAACAGGTGTCTGAAGCCCCAGGTCAAATATGTTCATTGTGTGTAAAGTCTAGTGGTGCTGAAGACTTAAGTGGGTAATTCCTCCACTTAGAAGTGTCATAGTATTCTCCTTTGTGTTTTATTTTATTTATTTATTTAGTTTAATTCATTTATTTATCTCAGTACCATGGTATTGCAGTACTTTTTTGTCAGTATTTGCAGTTAATAAATCATTGTATTTGTGTGTCTTTCAGAGTAAATTACAGACAGCGAGAGCAGCAAACAAATCATTCTGAAACTCCTCTCTTTGACCTTTCAAGATCAGATCTGAAAAAAAAATATGTACTGTTATTTACATTTTCATCCATGCAGCGATCTGTGAGTCAACATCATCTCTGGCCGCTTTGTAATCAGACTCTTCATTTTTGACGGGCCTTGTGTGTATAATGCATACACTTCACAAAGATGAATGTTTTTTTTTTTTTTTCTGTATTTTACACCTCTTTTCACTCTTTCACCTCTTTTCTTCTTCCTTTTTTTGTCATTTCTCCAGGGTTTTTGCATATTCAGCCATTCTAGCTCTCGTGTAATTTCAATTTTGACGGACAGATTCATTTCTGCACATCAATCATGTGAGTGTCACGGCAGGGATCCAATGAGGCACGGAGATAGAACCAAGTGCGGGTATGATATTTATTTAAAGGGTAATCCAAAGGGGTAAACAGTCCAGGCAGGGTCAAAACCAGAATATCCAAATATACAAGACACGAAGACAAGGCAAGGCAAGGCAAGCAAGGCAAGATGACGGACATGAAATAACCTCAACATTAAACAAGGACTCCGTAACACAGACTCAGACAGACCGAGTATAAATACACAGAAGGATAATGAGGGAACAGGAGACAGGTGGGGAACAATCAATTACTAACAAGGAGGAAGGTGACCAAATAAGGGAACAGGAAGTGATAAGGTGACAGACACCGTGAGAAAGGGTGACATCTAGTGGAAACCCAGGGACACAACCCAGACACTGTGACAGTACCCCTCCTCTACGGAGCGGCTCCCAGACGCTCCACGACAGACACAAAACAGAGACCAGGAGGGAGGCGGACAGGTGGAGGCTTAGGGGGAGGGACGGAGGGCCAGAAAAAAAAAATCATGGGGAACAGATACCAGAAGTGTAGACACAAAACAGAGAGACCAGGAGGGAGGAGGGCCGGAGGAGGTTCAGGGGGAGGGACGGAGGGCCAGGCTCACAGAGAGGAACAGGGACAGGAGTGAACACAAAAACAAAAAACAACATGAAGCCCCTCCAGGGCGGGGCAGAAGACCACACCGTCCGTTTGGTGGAGACTGGAGTCCCCCAGGGCGGAGCAGAGGACCACCACAACCGTGTGGTCAGGGCGGAAGCCTCCCAGGGCGGAGCAGAAGACCACCACAACCGTGTGGTCAGGACAGAAGCCCCCCAGGGCGGAGCAGAAGACCACCACGTCCTTGTGGACGAAGCCAGAGTCCTCCAGGGCGGAGCAGACCTCTGTGCGGCTGGATCAATGGGACAACGAAACTCTGGTGATCCCCTGGTGTCCTTACTGGACTCCAGAAGATTGGTGCTGGCCTGACACTGCTCATGAAGATCATTGGTGACTTGCATTTGCTCATGAAGATCAATGGTGACTTGCCTTTGTTCATGAAGATCAGAGGTGACTTGACTCAGTCCTTGAAGATCAGAGGTGACTTGACTCAGTCCTTGAAGACCACCGGTGACTTGACTCAGTCCTTGAAGATCACCGGTGACTTGACTTGACTCTGGAGGATCCGCGGTGACTAGCCCTGACTCAGGAGGATCAGCGGTGACTAGCCCTGACTCAGGAGGATCAGCGGTGACTAGCCCTGACTCAGGAGGATCAGCGGTGACTAGCCCTGACTCAGGAGGATCAGCGGTGACTAGCCCTGACTCTGGAGGATCAGCGGTGACTAGCCCTGACTCTGGAGGATCAGCGGTGACTAGCCCTGACTCTGGAGGATCAGCGGTGACTAGCCCTGACTCTGGAGGATCAGCGGTGACTAGCCCTGACTCTGGAGGATCAGCGGTGACTAGCCCTGACTCAGGAGGATCAGCGGTGACTAGCCCTGACTCAGGAGGATCAGCGGTGACTAGCCCTGACTCTGGAGGATCAGCGGTGACTAGCCCTGACTCTGGAGGATCAGCGGTGACTAGCCCTGACTCTGGAGGATCAGCGGTGACTAGCCCTGACTCTGGAGAGTTCACTGGCACCTGACTCGATTCCGGAGGGTCAACTGGCACCTGACTCGACTCCGGAGGGTCAACTGGCACCTGACTCGACTCCGGAGGGTCAACTGGCACCTGACTCGACTCCGGAGGGTCAACTGGCACCTGACTCGACTCCGGAGGGTCAACTGAGACTCTCATCCTGTGCAACGGCGCTGGGCAAGCAGCCATCTTGGGCCATGACTCTGGACAGGCGGCCCTCTTGTACTGTGGTGCTGGGCTGGCGGCCATCTTGTACTGTGGCGCTGAACCGGTGGCCAATTTGGGCATTGGCGCTGGGCTGGCGGCCATCCTGTACTGTGGCGCTGGACCGGTGGCCAATCTGGGCATTGGCGCTGGGTTAGCGGCCATCTTGTGCTGTGGCGCTGGAACGGTGGCCAATTTGGGCATTGGCGCTGGGTTAGCAGCCACCTTGTGCTGTGGTGCTGGACCGGTGGCCAATTTGGGCTGTGGCGCTGAACCGGTGGCCAATTTGGGCATTGGCGCTGGGCTGGCGGCCATCTTGGGCTGTGGCGCTGGAAAAGTGGCCAATTTGGGCATTGGCGCTGGGTTAGCGGCCATCTTGTGCTGTGGCACTTGGCTGTTAGACATCCTGGGCAGTGGTGCTGGACTGGTGGCCATCTTGGGTTGTGGCGCTTGGCTGGTTGCCATCCTGGGCAGTGGTGCTGGGCTGACGACCACCCCGCCGGATGAGACCGAAGTGGCTGGGGCATCCCACCGAAGCCGATGCTGCAGGTAGCGCACGAATTCCCAGAATTCCAGTGTCTCTAACTGCGCCATCTCCTCATGAGACACTGGATCATCCAGCCCGCCATTGAAATAGTCCTTGAGGGCCGCATCGTTGTAGCCCATGCCCTCGGCCAGGGACCAGAACACCTGAGCCAGGGCACCCACTTCATTGCCCTCTTGGCGGAGGGCGATCAACCGAAGGTACTTGGTTCGCCGCTCCGCCATCTTGGCTGGGGAACGGAAAAATGACATACCGCTGGTTCCTAGTGTGACGGAGTCCTTCTGTCACGGCAGGGATCCAATGAGGCACGGAGATAGAACCAAGTGCGGGTATGATATTTATTTAAAGGGTAATCCAGAGGGGTAAACAGTCCAGGCAGGGTCAAAACCAGAATATCCAAATATACAAGACACGAAGACAAGGCAAGGCAAGGCAAGCAAGGCAAGATGACGGACATGAAATAACCTCAACACTAAACAAGGACTCCGTAACACAGACTCAGACAGACCGAGTATAAATACACAGAAGGATAATGAGGGAACAGGAGACAGGTGGGGAACAATCAATTACTAACAAGGAGGAAGGTGACCAAATAAGGGAACAGGAAATGATAAGGTGACAGACACCGTGAGAAAGGGTGACATCTAGTGGAAACCCAGGGACACAACCCAGACACTGTGACAGTGAGTGGCAGCCTCTGTCTGACCAAACACTTCACCTTCAAATGAACAGCCTGATATCATCTGCTCTCTCCCTCTCTTTCACTCTTTCTTTGGCTGCATGGATTCAGCCTGGACTGGAGGAGGGAATTGATCAGGAACTGTCAGGGTGTTACCCCGGGGAAGAGCTCTGATGGTGAGTTAGCATTTTCCCCGGGGCTAGCCGTCTGGATGGTGCTAAATATCAAGGGCTACAAAGGAAGAACAAAAACCTCAAAGAAGAGGGTGAGAAACAAAGGGGGGGGGGGGGGTGTACTTACATAGTTAGTTAAAGGGAAAGTTCACCCAAAATCTCACTTTTGATCAGTACATCCTTGCTAAATAAATAATGAATTAATTTAACAATTTATTTCATTTCATCAGTTTCTTATAATATTTACTGGCATATGCGTAAGGCCTTGGATGGAATCATAGAATGCAGTCATAAAAATTGAATTTACTGTATAATGTAGAATGTCACAGAATTTGCCAACTTGCCAAATCAAAAGTAGGTCAGTACACTTAACTAAAAGAGTGATATGGACTATATCACATTATATACTTGGAAACAGGTCTTCACAGCAACCCGTTAAAATAAAAGTTTGGTTTAACTTGAAGAAACCATGACAGAAATAGAAAGTTAATCAGAGATGCTTTTGATTATTAATATCAAATTATTATTATTATTTTTTTTTTTGATGAATAAAATTTAATGTAACCATTAAAAAAAAAAAAAAGAAAGAAAAAGAAAAAAAGATGAAGCAGATTTCATAGGGCCCTATATGTTTGGGCATTTTCAGTCATGTTTAACTGATTTAGATGCGTTTATGTGTCTGTATGTAAGTTTTTTCTGTCTCAACCTTACACAAGGTCACAAAAATGAAGCAGGGTTTTTTTTTTGTCACTTAAATAGTGTGAAATCTTCTTTTGTTGCTTTCCTTCTGTTCATTTCAGCACAAATGTCAAATGTCACAAGCACAGCTAGCGGCAGGCTTTCCAGCGATGTGAACTTTAAACAAAATAACTGAGTCATTCTTTGAGGTTTTCCTATGAAAGTCCAGTTCTTTGGTCTTGTGGTTTTCCACAATAAAAAAGATGTGTGCTCCTTGGCCTGCACAGTAAGAATTTTATTCTTCTGTGTTTAGCCTATGTGTCTGTAATCTTGCCAAAAAATAGAAAAAAAAAAATTGTTGATTTGAAAAGCACCTAATTTAGCGCCAGTTTTGTGAAACTGAGATTTCACAAACTAAAGTGGTCTTTAAAGATATTTCATACCGTTCTTCGGGCAGTTTACCGTGGATTGAGTCACTTTAAGTTGTCCTAATAAGCTCAGGAGTATGTCCTGATGCAGAAAAGGATCCTGTCTTTATTGTTTCTGAAATTACGGCCTTTTGCTGCACGCCGTTCATCCATTAGCATTGTTTGAGTTTGTCATAAATCTGTTTACAAGTCCAGTGGCCACTTTAGGGGAATTAGCTTGACTTTATTAGCCAGCAGGACAAGTAAGTGCAATATCGTTTTATTCAGACCCAGAGAAAGAAAGGAGAGGAAGCACAAAAAGGCTTTCAGGGAGGTGGATCAGAATTTTAGAGGGTCTGGAACGCATGAAGTGAGCCAATGTCTTTGGCAAGCTCCCGGTGTGCCTCCATCTCTATTTACATGCTCTCGTCAAAGGGCACTCTGAGAAATGAGCTCGAATGATGGAGATTTTTATTTGCATGGGCCAGCAATATTCTGCATTTTCTTCCTTCTTTTTCTCCCGTTCTTTCCCCTCTCCTGAGAAAACTGGCTTATTTATAAGGCGGCAGCAGCAGCAAACAAACTCTCGAAATGAAGGTTAGGTGGAAACTTGAGGTCGCTGCTGACTGACGGGTAATTTTTGGAGGGATGGAGGGGGCTGGTGTTTATGGGTGGGGTTGTTTGTGGCTTTGTGAAAGGTGCATCCATTTCCACTCCTGCTCTCATATCGCTTTTCTTCCCTCGTTCCTGGAGTCTGATAAAGATTGATTAATGACATAAGAGAGGTCTGGGAGCATGTGTGTGTGCAGCACTGGAATATTAACATGAAGACGATCTCAAGAGCACATCATTGTGTCATTTCCTGTGTGAGCTCCTCTTTCTTTCTCTCTCTGTCTTTGGTTTTCTCCGTGGTTAATCAGTTGAGATCTCCCATTAATGGTGTCCTAGATTAAAGCAGGTAAATTCATTATTACACACAAAGGACTTCTCCTACACCTCGTCTATTATAAGCAATTGTTCTTTGGACGCTCAGGAAGCATAATTATGAAATATCCAGGGAATTGTTGATGGACTTCTCCTCAAGATATTATCTGTGATGTCCAGTCGCTTAAGCTTCCACTAATTAATGAAGAAAGTCTTTTGTTGAAGCTGATGTTAGAGAGTGAAGGCAGCACAGTCTAGTATATTTTACACCAATGCGGTCTAGACACTTGAAATGGCTCTTTAAAATGCCAAAAGTGCATTCCATTACAAAGTCGGTCAATATATATGCCTGGCTATTCTTCCCAGTCATGTAAAGGATAACTTTTGCCGTAATCACTAACATTTGGTACATTCTTTTGAATGAAATTTGCTGTCTGCTTTCCATGGGCACTAATAGCATTATTTTATTATTGCTGTCATTATTTTGTTCAGCCCTGACGCACTGAACTGAACATAAGTGACAGTAAGACATTAAGACATTAACATTAAGGTTACAAAATGTTTATTTTTCAAATAAATTATTTTTTTGCGGTGGGGGGGGGGTACAGATTACACACACACACACACACACAAATCTGATTAAAGAGCACGACTGTTATCAACACTGATAATAATAGGAAATGTATTTCAGCATGATCTCTGAAGAATCATGTGAAACTGAAATAATGGCTGTTGAAAATTCAGCTTTGCCATCACAGGAATAAATTACATTTTAAAATATATGAAAATAGAAAACTGTTGTTTGAAATTGTAATAATATTCCGTAAATAATATTACATCATTTTAACAAATATTTGCAGCCTTGGTAAGCATAAGGTACTTCTTATAACATCTACTAGGTTTTAGCTTTATTTTGCATAACGTTTGTAACAAAAATAAATCATTTGATTTAATTTTTTTAATACTTTATATATGGAAACTATAAACAACTATCTACCTGTAAGTTAACCATCTAATAGCATAATTTAAATTTAGTTTAAATTAGTTAATTGCAATAGATAGCCTACAAATACAGATATTGGTTCCTTTCTTTTTTGCTGTTTTACCATGTGCTTCAGTTGGGGGTCTACAGAAGGACAGTGTAGTATTGGTTATTCACTAAATAATACATTCTTGTTGGTGTGTTTGAGTAGCTCCTAGGAGAAGATCTACAACTCCAGATGTTTTCACAGCATGTGTGAGACCAACGGCAGCAGATGTGTTTAAATGAGTGAGGTGTTTGCCTCATCATATCCTTTTCTTCTTTTCTTATTTTTTTCTTCCTCACTCACTTGGGCTTTCTCAAGGCAGACTCTGGATTTATACAAGCTGACAATAGGCGGCTTTGCAGTGCTAGTTTTATTGATTTTCATTACCGACCTCTGCAGTGCCACATGAGATCAACTCTAATGACATCAGCCTTCATCAACAATGCAAGAGTGTGTGATGTGTGTGTTTGTTTGTGTGTGTTCCATTGTTTATCGCGGGCAAACTAGTAGCATATTTCTTGATTTTTCTTTTTCTTTCACCCCCTTGTCTTTCAAAACCCATATGATTCTCTTTTTTTCTGTTGAACTCAAAAGGAGAAGTGCACTGAATATGCAATCTGCTCTTTTTCAGACGGTGAAAGTGAATGGGTATGAAAAAGCACAAAATGAATAAATAAACATTTGAGAAAAGTAGTGCATACCATTCATTCACTATTTTCAAAGTAATCTGAACTCACAAAGTCGCTTTGTATGAAGAACAGACTGAAATTTAAGTTGTTTTCACTGAAAATGTCATTGAAATTCATTGTATGAAAAACGTTATCTTGTTTTGTGTCCCATGAAAAAAATAAGTCACCTAGGTCTGGAACAGCACAAGGATGATGGTTAAACTATTATTTTTTCAAAACTCCATTATTTTAATCTTCTTTTTCTACTTCTTCTTATTATTTTAATGGTCCCCCAGTAGACTTTGCATGTACATTTCAACTTTTACTGCTAATAATATTTGTTACACAATCTTCCATTTATGAGCTCATATAAGAGACGAACAGGACAAAAGTGCAGGAACAGATGCATGATTATTCCTAAAAGTAAAAATCTCACCTGGCTCATCTCTGTGAACTCTTCTCTATTACATGACTGCTGGAATGAGCAGATGAACTTACATAGAGGAAAATATGAAAAGAGACTCAAGAGCAGAAGGAATGGGAATCATAAATATATCTGTCCGTCTGATTTCAGCTTGACTCCACTGCTGTATATTTTCACCCTCTCAGAGTGGAATTGCTTTAAAATAATATTTGAAGCTGATGTGATCTGTATAACTTTACAACAAGAGTTTCCATGAAGAATGATGCTGCTATAAGAGAAATTATAAAAGTTTATAGACGTGGATCTCTTTTTCATGAGGAACGGATATGAACGAGACCTATGGGAAATAGTAAAAAGACATGGTGTGGCTGATCCAAGAGCTGCTGTAATAAAATAAGACATCATATTGATATAATATAGCCAGTGTGGTTTGGTGAATCAGAAGGGAGATGGAGAAGAAGAACGTCTGCTATCAATATAAGTGTGAACTAGTGTCTAAGATTAGGTTATATTATATAAGTCCTGATTTTGACTTTGATTGATTATTATTTATTTATTTAGTGGTGATTAAATAGTTTTTTTTCAGAATAATTTCTCTTCTCATGCATAACTGTCAAGTCAAGTCAAGTCACCTTTATTTATATAGCGCTTTAAGCAAAATACATTGCGTCAAAGCAACTGAACAACATTCATTAGGAAAACAGTGTGTCAATAATGCAAAAATGCAGTTCATCATTGAATTCAGTGATGTCATTAAAAACCTTGGGAGAAACCAGTCTCAGTTGGGGGGCCAGTTCTCTTCTGACCAGACCAACCAGAAGTTTAATTCCAGGCTGTCAGATTGTGCAGAAGAATCATCTGTTTCCTGTGGTCTTGTCCTGGTGGTCATCTGAGACAAGGTCTTTACAGGGGATCTGTATCTGGGGCTCTAGTTGTCCTGGTCTCTGCTGTCTTTCAGGGCTGTAGAGGTCCTTTCTAGGTGCAGATCCACCATCTGCTTTGGATTCCTACTGGATCCGGGTGACTGCAGTGACCCTCTGATATGGATAAAGACTGGATCTGGTGGCTACGGTGACCTCGGAATAAGAGAGAAACAGACTAATATTAGCGTAGATGCCATTCTTCTAATGATGTAGCAAGTACATAGGGTGTTATGGGAAGTGTTCCCGGTTTCGGTTTACCTAATTAATGCAGCCTAAAAATCCTTTAACGATTTGGATATTAAAAGCATATTAGTCTGTTATGAGCAAGCCAGGTTAAAGAGATAGGTGTTTAATCTAGATTTAAACTGCAAGAGTGTGTCTGCCTCCAGAACAATGTTAGGTAGGTTATTTTGAGTTTAGGCGCCAAATAGGAAAAGGATCTGCCGCCCGCAGTTGATTTTGATATTCTAGGTATTATCAAATAGCCTGAGTTTTGAGAAGGTAGCGGATTTAGATGATTATAATGTAACAGGAGCTCATTCAAATACTGAGGTGCTAAACCATTCAGGGCTTTATAAGTAATAAGCAATATTTTAAAATCTATACGATGTTTGGGAGCCAGTGCAGTGTTGACAGGACCGGGCTAATGTGGTCATACTTCCTGGTTCTAGTAAGAACTCTTGCGGCTGCATTTTGGACTAGCTGTAGTTTGTTTACTAAGCGTGCAGAACAACCACCCAATAAAGCATTACAATAATCTAACCTTGAGGTCATAAATGCATGGATTAACATTTCTGCATTTGACATTGAGAGCATAGGCCATAATTTAGATATATTTTTGACATGGAAAAAATGCAGTTTTAGAAATGCTAGAAACGTGGCTTTCTCAGGAAAGATTGCGATCAAATAGCACACCTAGGTTCCTAACGGATGACGAAGAATTGACAGAGCAGCCATCAAGTCTTAGACAGTGTTCTAGGTTATTACATGCAGAGTTTTTAGGTCCTATAATTAACACCTCTGTTTTTTTTTTAAGAATTTAGCAGTAAGAAATTACTCGTCATGCAGTTTTTTATATCGACTATGCATTCCATTAGTTTTTCAAATTGGTGTGTTTCACCGGGCCACAAAAAAAAAAAAAAACTGTGTGCAAATCAGTTCAGCAGTTTTTGAGAATAATAGGGAACACTTTATTTTATGATCTCAGTACTAATTAAGCACATATTAATGCCTTATTCTACATTACCTTATTCTACATCCCTAATACTACCCAATACATAAACTTAACAACTACCTTACTAAATATTAATAAGCAGCAAATTAGGAATTTATTAAGGGGACAAGTCTTAGTTAATAGTGAATAAGTCTTCCCTATTCTAAAGTGTTACCGAATATTTTTTTTTCTATGCCTTCCTTCCTATCTTCCTCGCTCCCTCCCTCACTCCCTCCCTCAAAAAGTTCTCTCCAAAATCAGAAAATATAGAACATGGACATTATAGATAAGAGACAATTACTTATTAATTTATTTTTAATAAATAAGCAAAATAACAAACTGAACCACTCCTTGGATCCCTACAGCAGGTCTGAGATTATAAATCCAAAACTTGAAGTTTTAGAGGCCAATAATCAGAGATGACCCAGCCCAAAGCCCCTCCAGCTCTGGTGTCAACACATTTGAAGTAATTTGTCAAAGAACTTCTCAAACTCTTGCTGGGCTGTGTTTCTTTCACACTCACCCTCTCTCTGTCTTTCTGTCCATCAATTCATGGCCAAAATGTAATTAAACCTCAGAGCGCAAGTCTAATGCGTTCTTAATGAGTGCTAAACAAACCGGCGTCCACTCTCGCTGTCTGTCTTTCACTATCCATCTCTCTCTCTCTCTCTCTCTCTCTCTCTCTCTCTGTCTCTCTTGCAGGAGAAGTGCCATTATGTCTTTGATTAAGGAGGAAATTGTGCTTATATCAATGTGTTGCTGATGTGATTGAGATTTCAGCTCATTCATTTAAAAGACATAGTCTGTACCTCATCTCAAATGGACCATAAGTGAAACATTCTCTTCACTCGCAGAATTGATGCCTGGAAACACAACAACATTATCTGCATGTCTGCCTGTAATATGCCTATTGATATAAAATACATGTTTGTTTGGATTTTTTTTCTTGACCATGATTAACGATAACCGGAAGCTATTTTGTGTGTCTACCAGCAGGTCTCTCCATTGGCTTTGTGGCTTTGATTTGATCTATGTTTGTTTGGCTTCTGTGTACACAAAGGCCCTTTTTTGGTTTGCGCTTATTTATGTTAGTAAACCTCTGTTTGCTCAGGTTCACCCAGCTGTGTTAAATGTACGTCCACCGGGTATGGATGGTGGTTTGGTGGTTTTCATGGTCGTGAAGAAGACTAAATAAAGGACTGAAAGAGACAGAGAGGGAGTGAGAGAGAGAATGAGATTTTTTTGTGGAAATCTGAAAGTCCTGTGCTTTCTCAACGAAGATAATCTATCTATCACACAGGGTCTCTTCTGTAACCTATGTTTTGCTGCATAAAAAGCACCAGGTTTTTAATTTTTAGAAATACTGGGCTTCTCCATCTTTGTATTCAAAAATAGTTCAGGTAATATGCACACTTTTTAATAACTGGGTCATAAAAAGTCTATTTTTATGCATGTATTTGTACTGGTATTCGCTGTCGCCTGAAAGTTTGAACTGGAAAAGTCAAGATCTTGAATAGCTGTAGTGTAGTCAATATTCACATTTCCTTAACGGCCGTTGGGACCGTCGTTTCATTAGAAGTGCAGCAAATATTGACTGCAAAGTAGACATGTCCACACAGGCGGCGTTCCTGATGGGCAATTCAGTGTTTGTCAGTCGAGTGAGGTCTAGTGATTTATAACAAAGAAAGTTACAAGTATAATTCACCCAGAAATTACAATTCTGTTAATAATAATAATAATAATACATTTTATTTGTAATGCGCTTTTCTTAGACCCAAAGCGCTACAGTAATAAAGTAATAAATAAAGTAAAACAAAACACCAAAAGCAATACAACAATTCATTATAGAAAGACAGTCTTGAATAAATGTGACTTAATCAACTTTTTAAAATCATCCAAAGTTGGTGCATTTCTGACGTGCAGAGGAAGTACATTCCATAGCTTAGGGGCTTTATATGGAAAGGCTCTTTCCCCCATGGTCTTTAGCTTGCATGATGGCTGGTTAAGTGAAAGAGAGTTAGTAGAGCGAAGAGAGCGTGATGGAATATAAGGGCTGATGAGTTCACAAAGATACTCAGGTGCAGTCCCATGAAGTGCCTTGTATGTTAAAGTAAGAATTTTAAAATCAATTCTCGCATTTACGGGAAGCCAGTGTAATTGTGAAAGAACCGGTGTAATGTGTTCACGAGGAGAAGTACAAGTGAGCACACGAGCGGCAGAATTTTGTATATACTGAAGCTTGCTCAACGATTTAGCTGGAAGGCCAGAGAACAAGGCATTACAATAATCTAACCTAGTTGTTATGAAGGCATGTATAAGCCTTTCTGTGTCTGCAAAAGAGAGAAAAGGTCTAAGTCGAGCTATGTTTCTCAGGTGGAAAAATGCAGTTTTAGAGATGTGTTTTATGTGTGCTTCAAATGATAATTGTGAATCAAAAATGACACCAAGATTTCTTGAGCTGAATGACACCAAGGCCTTACGTGTGGCTGCCACTGTACCAATCTGCATCAGTTCAGTTTCGGAGCCATTCAGCTTCAGGAAGTTGTTATGCATCCAGTTACTGATCTCTGCTAAACAACCACGTAAAGCTATTAATGAGCAATGGACATCAGGACTAGTGGTGATGTAAATCTGCGTATCATCCGCATAGCAGTGATACCCAAGACCATGTTTCCTAATGATCTGCCCAAGTGGAAGCATATAAATATTAAATAATATTGGACCCAGTACTGAACCCTGAGGAACTCCCTGTCGAACAGGCACGGTATCTGATTTATAGTTACCCAAGCCAACAAACTGGGCACGTTTAGTTAAATAAGACCGAAACCAATTGAGGACAGCTCCAGAAAGACCCAACCAATTTTCCAGCCTGTCAAGCAGAAGAGAGTGACATATAGTGTCAAAAGCAGCACTGAGGTCTAACAAGACCAAAATACTGTATGCACCTGAATCCGCTGTGATAAGAAGATCATTTATGACCCTAATTAAAGCGGTTTCAGTACTATGCCCTCTTCTGAACCCAGATTGAAAAGGTTCAAAGAGACTGTTAAGAGCTAGGTGATTATTTAACTGAACAGCCACAACATGCTCAAGAACTTTAGCCAAGAATGGGAGGTTAGAAATCGGCCTGTAATTGGATAAATCAGATACATCACAACCATTCTTCTTAGGGACTGGTGTAATGGCAGCTATTTTTAGTTCTGGAGGAACAATTCCAGAGGTCAATGACAAGTTCACAATTGAAGTCATAAAAGGGCAGATTGATGCAAGGCAGTTCATGATGACCGAGCAGGGAACCGGATCTAAAATACTGGTTGTAGAGTTCATGGACTTCACTGTACTTATAATAAAATCATCTCCGACCATTTCAAAATTTTAAAAGGTAGTAGTTGGGAAGTTTGAAGGCTGGATATTAACTAGCTCAAGAGGAGTGATGGTATTTAAAGTGCTATATATATCCTCAACCTTACCAGTGAAATAATGAAGAAACTTATTGCACTGTTCAACAGAGGAATGAACAACGGCCTTAGTCGGTTTGAGAAGATTGTCAACAGTCTTAAACAGCGATTTAGAATTTGTTGCAGCGTTACCAATAATGCTTGAATAGTAGCTCTTACGTGCAGTATTCAAAGCAGAATGGTAAGCAGACTGTTGTTCAGTGTAAGAAGCCTGTGCACCGTCAGGCCAGATTTTTTGTACTGCCGTTCTAATTGTCTTCCGGCAGCTTTCATTAAACGTAAATCCGGGGTAAACCATGGACACGGTTTCCTAAAAGTAACAAGCCGTTCTCGCACAGGTGCGAACTCATCCAAAAGTGAGGAAAGCATGGAATTATAGTGCTCCACGGAGTTAGTAGTGGGAAGCCCAGAGACAAAAGTCGAAAAAAGAGTGAAGTCCATGTGCTTGATGTTACGGAATTTGATAGTGCGCTCAGAAATAGATCGTGAAGACATAACATTTATGTCAAAAGTAATAAGTCTATGATCACTTATACTCATGTCGATACTATCCAGAGATTGGATACCAACACCGGCAGAACATACCACATCCAATATATGGCCCAGCCTATGGGTCGGAAAAGTAACATGCTGTTTAAAGTCAAAACCATCCAAAATGTCCAAAAAGGTAGCAGTTTTGACACAGTTTGGATTATCAATATGGAAATTGACATCGCCAGTCAAGACCATAGATGGACAGAGTGGACTAAGAAGTGTCAGCAACTCAGTAAACTCAGAAAAAAATAAAGGATTAGGTTTTGGTGGACGATAAATTAGCAGCACAAGAACAGGTGAAGCACCATTGACTTTAAAAACCAGACATTCAAATGATGAAACAGTAGGAGCATCAATAACATCAATTGATATATTAGATACAAATATTGCAGCCAAGCCACCACCCTTACCCGAAGCTCGAGGCACGTCAATATATTTATATCCAGATGGGGCACACATGTTCAAATTAAGATAGTCATTGTCTTTATGCCAAGTTTCACTGAGACAGAGAATATCAATTTTCCTGTCAAGGATAGTGTCAGTGATAAGTGCCGTTTTATTGTTTATTGACCTCGTGTTGAAGTGAGCGAGTCGCATAGTGCTACAGCACACATTCGCCGCGGGTTTTTGAGAGAGAACCTCTGGATAGCGTAGGTTACTATGGCCGATTCCACGGGAACCCGAAGTACGACGCAGCGAGCGCCTGCGGTTAGACCAAAGTGCAGTGACTCCAGCACCGGCAGTAGAGCGACTCTGACGAGACCTTCTATGATTATAACTAGGCCGGCGGAGGAGCTGCATGGAACGCAAAGTTTGTATGACGCTGATATCTGGACGGTAATGGTGTCCCAGGGACAAAAGATCAGAGAGAGAGTACCTCAGCATGGTGAAGTCCAGAAGTACGGTCCACTGCTTTACGCTGGTTCCTGATAAAATCAGATCGCAAATAATCCAGGTGATCATATGAAGTCGCATGATAACATCCAAGAGTTGTTAGACAGCCATTGCACACGGAGAACTTGACGCAACTCCAGTGACTCGTTTGATCTCACACGGAGACAGCAGCAACAGGCAGAGACAGTGCAGGTGAATCACGGCAACCAGATGTGAGCAGCAGCAGATAGACCAGGGGGAAACACTTTAAAACGCTGGCTCAGTAAAGGTAAATATATGGAAATCCAGCAGCAGGTTAAGACTCAGAAGAGTTTAAAATTATTCAGAAGAGTTTAAAATTAATTAAAATAATAAACAACTAAAAATACGGCAGGAGAAGTGGCAGCCAAACGTGCGCCAACGTCCTCTCCGAAACCGGAAGCTCAAGATTTTTTGCATGCCAAATGCAAATTATAATTTATCACCCTAATGTCATTCCAAACCTGTGTGATTTTCTTTCTTGATCCCTGGTCCCCATCCACTTTCATATAATGAATAAGAGCGGAAGGTTTGGAATGACATAAAGGTGAGTAAATGATGATCGAATTTCCATTTTTGGAACTATCTGTTTAACCCTAATCTCTCCTTCTTTCTTTCTTTCTCTCTGGATAATAAATAAATAGATATAATGAGAAAAAGACGTGCTGCTTGGTGTACTCTAGATGACACCTCCTTCACAAGCGTCTTACTGTGACGGCCTATTACACGGCCAGACAGACTTGATTTCTTAAGCACGCTAGTGCCCTGCATAACTCATGATAAGCTCCCGAAGCGAGGGATTGGAGAAGAGGGAATGAAAGAGACAAGTGACAAGAGAGAGACCACTCTTGAGCACTTGAAATAAGCATGTGTTTGTGTGAGTAAAGGTGTATCAATTAAGAAAGGAATTGTGTTTAGATATCAGTCTAAAGGAAAGCTTTATTGCTCAGTGGTTACTCATAAAGACATCTTAAAGAGGAAATATCAGTTTTGTTTTTGTGGAAAATTAATATCTTATTCTACGGTTTTAGTCCATTCTTCTCAGTCGTGCTGTTGTCATGACAATAAGTTAACTTTTTTTCTGTTGCCTGTGAATAGGAATCAATTATAATTTTTTTGGACGTAATAATTTGTTTCCTGTTGCTAAGATTATTGTGTATATCAGTCAGCATTTATGGCACACCTTTTGTTGTATAGACTAAATGCTTAAGGTCATGCAAGAGCCAAATGCAGCTGAAAATTTTCTTTAGTGACTAACTAACCGAAATATGGTCTCATGGAATAAAACAATGCAAGAAAGATAGATATTTTTGATCTGATGTAATTTAAGAGAATGAAATCAAAGACATTGAAGCGCACTAAAGTGACCATCTGATGGAAGTGTTTGTGTTGACATACTTGCACAGTTCTCATCCTTCGATCTTTCCAGACTCTAAATTTATCTTCAGCCATGTTAAATGAGATGCTGGGTATCTTTCTTCTAATAGCTTGCTCTGTGGAAAATGTACAATTATAAGTTTACTTATCTAGACTTTTTTTTTTTTTTTTCTTGTACGTGTTCTTGTTCTTTAGAACTAATAAAATGTGAACTATAACTCACACTGAGTCACCAAAATTAGTATATGAGAGGTAGTGTTTTAATTAGAGACTACCTGATTGTGTCATTTGTAACATCAGGGAGAATAGTGCTATTAAAGTTAAAGTTTGTGATTATGCTGGTGCTTTAAAATACTCTCTCCTATCCCACATGTAAAATAATAAATTTTTACTTTTTTCTTTTTCCAGTTGGTGATGATAATGGTACCACAAGTCATTGTCATCAACATCTGCAATTGAAGTTGCCATGGACAAGCTTTCAATAAAATTTTTTGTCTGTAATGCCTACGTCTCAAAATCCAATCAACAACCAATGGATATGTGGCCTCCCCTACATTTTTTTCCACTACTTGCTTTAACAATAAAACATGATAATATTGTAAAGGCCCTGTTCCATCATCATTATCCTTTAAATACTGTAATAATCTATCTCTTTCTTCATTCATTCTGTCCCTTCATCCATCTTTCTCTCTCCTGTTGTTTGTTCAGTCTAGAGGTTGTTATTCACTTGAGCTTGAACCTCCAGATTCCAGCTTCAGACCCAGCAGGCTGTTCCTTTGCTAGCCCGGGTCACCTGCTCCCTGCCTGGCCGCTGTAACTCCATCCATCCCCTCTCCTGTTTCCTCTGGGGTGGAGGTGATGCTGGGATGGGGGAAGCCTAAAGAAGGCTTATAAAGAATGACTGTTCAGCAGGCAGGGTTGCCGGGGGAGATGTGGAAGAGGTTGACAGGTTGATCGTTCTGCGAGAAGAATCAGTGCTGAGACTGACAGAAAGCAGTAAATCATCTGGAACAGAAAGTGTTGAACTCAAAGACAGCATTCTGTGTGAAACTAGCCTGTGGTGGTATTGATTAAACAGGCTGTCTATATGGTTAGCTCTGGGACAAAAAAAACAGGACACAATTGGAGAAGTGTGAAAGTAGCCTATCTCTATAAAATTTCTATCACTGTGAAAATCACGATCAGTGATATGCAATATATGGCATGCAATTTATAAAGTTTGAGTTTGTTGCAGTAAGGGCAAATTCCATAAGGAAGGGAGCATCCCTATGCCCTACTCCCTTTGAAGGACAGAGCCCTTTAAGTGTGTTCTTTGAAGGGTGTAGGATATTTGGACCTCCCTTGGCGAAGGGAATGACTGACCAAATGTTACCTTTTTCAAATATTGTCTAATTGTATCATTTAATATAAAACTTTTTGGTTACACTTTATTTCGATAGTCCACTTTAGACATTCTACTGACTATAAGTAACTTTGTAACTACATGTCAACTACATATCAACTTAATCTCAGAAATTTGCAACTACATGTCTACTATCTCTCAGAGTAGACTGTTAGGGTAAGTTTAGGGTTAGTGTTTGGGTTAAGTTTAGGCTTAGTTTAAGTTGACAATAAGTTGACGAAGAAAGTGTTAGAAGATATTAAGCAGACAGTCTACTAATGCTCTACTAACTGCTAGTTGACATGTAGTTGCAAAGTTACTTACTGCTAGTAGAATGTCTAAAGTGGACTATCAAAATAAAGTGTTACCAACTTTTTAAAACTGAACTTGCTTAGACTTAATTACATTACCATCTTAACTCATATTTCTATCACTGACAAAAAAATATTTTGTATTCCGTTAAAATAAAGACAAATTTATGATAAAAAAAAGATATGTGAAGTCGAAATCAACCCCAACTTTGCTTTAAAATGCATTGCAAGATCTCCTAACTGAAGATCACATGATCACAAACTGAAATCACTTACGTGAAGTGACCTTCGCAAGTTCCCTTCGCTAACGGACTTCTGGAAGGGCCCTTCATGAAGGGATTCAGTTGTTCACTTTTGTTTGGAACGTCACTAGGCAGCCCCTTCCGGAAGTGCATTTCAAGTTTCCAAGAAAGCCGCTTGGAATTTGCCCTAAATATCTTTCAAATATTCACAAATTAATTTGAGACAGTTCGCTGCATGTGAATTACAGTAAATATCAACACGGAAATGTATATATTCTGACTTCTGATCTTATTATTCTTTTAGAATGTTTAATTTGAGTATAAAATAATCTTTACTTAATTACTTTTGGATGAATAGAGATTCAAATCACAACATCAGATGTTCACCTAGGGTGATACCGTATATATTATTTCAATTACCAAAAATGATACATAACAAAACTGGAATGCCATTAATTAAATAAAACAAAACAGAACAAACTGTGATGGACTGTTTTCCATGTGCTCAGACAATCTTTTCTTGTCTAACTGGGTGGCTTGACCTGAATCTGCTGATAGTCTGTCTATATCATGAGTGATCAGATCTGATGCTGTCATAGCTGCTGTCGGCCAGAGTTCACAGCTCTGTTGCCAGATTGATGCTGTCATTTTCCTAGTCTCAGTGTCACAAGGTTTGCACTGTACTTTCATCTCTAGCTTTGTCTCTGAAACTTTCTCTATGTCTTATTTTAAAAAGCCTTTCCTCACTATGTCCTCGGTTTCTCTCCCTCACAAAAAAAATGAGTCACAAACTCATTCAAAATCTCTTTTTCTTTCAGATGTTCTATTTGTAGCTCACTTTTGGTGCATAGTGGGCAACGCTTTTCATTTGAACGCTGGACCACAGAGACAATGCAAAAGCATTTCCATGGAGATGCTGAAGACTCCAGGCGCTGCTGCTATTCTGTCCAGCTGTGCCGCTTCCTTCAAAGCCTGACGGGCCTAAATTATAGAACCCTGCCGACACCACACTTCTTCCTCCCACCTGTTCATCTTGCTCTCCCACTTCGTTTCTCACTTTTTTCCATTTTACAGTGTACTAAGAATGTTTCAAACTGCAAACAACTTTCCACGATCCGGAAAAAAGTGGTAAAAATTGAGAAAAACCGGGTGAGAAGAAAAGAAAATGATAAAAGGAAGACAGCTTGAATTTGGGATAGTGCTGTTTTAATTAACATACCTTTTTATCACATTCGAACCTTGAAGTGCTACTGGGCTGAAATAACGAGGGCTTAAAATACAATTACAGGCAGCTGGAAAAAGACATAATGGTAACATTGAAAAAAGAATTCTATTAAAGAGCCGAACACGTCAAAAGAAAAACCTCTTAAGGAAACTTAAAAATGAAGACCTCATTTCCTCAAGCTCACCATTAGCTGTGTAGTTTGACTCACTAAATTTATAGGCCATTATTTTTTAACGAGCAAAAATACTATATTTAAATACCATATTAAAAACTTAAATAATATTCATAATTCACAAATGATGTTGTTTTTGATGTTATATATAGCTTTGTTTATTAGCTTTTTTTCCTACCCCTTTGTCCATGTTCAACATTTTCACACACACATGTAAACCCATATTTGTAACTCAACAGAAATAAATTAATAAAAAACACTGTATAATGCCACCTTTTTAAAATGTTTTATGTCATTTCTTCACTACCATCTGGTACACAAGGGGTCAAATTTTTAAATGTACTAAATTCTGGGTATTTTCACCTATTTTGACTAATATTTATTCTGGAGATGAAGCTGCAGGACTGTAAAAGTGTCTAGAATACCACAAAAAAAACAAACATTAATATATTCACCCTGGAATCCAAAGCATGGGAAACAGTATAAGTTGCATGTTGGTTAATATTGGTTTAATACAACCGGATGAGAGCAAGACACTTGCTGATTGACAGCAGCAAAGTGTTTGGACTGCCTGGTTTAAACCTTTTAAATGACAGAAATCTAAAAAGATTGAATGGCTAGATTTCCCAAAATAACATTGTTTCCATCAGCAGCACCACTCTTTCACCCGCATTACAGACATTCATGCACCGTGTGACTAGCTGTGTGCAGAGCTGTGGCACCCCAGAGGTTTGTGGTACGGCTTCACTCTGTTTCCTGTTCTCAAATAGGTACTGGCCTGAAGAACATGGTATGCAGTCCTCTTTGATACTCTGTTAAGATTTGTGTAATTGGTATTGACTGGAATATATTCCAGCAGTTCAAATGACTGACATTAGCTAATGGTAAAATGATTATGTTTGGGTCTGGTTATTTATATAATATTCAGTGTTAATGAATAAGTGGGATAATTAATTATATTTTTTGACAACCTCTAATCTTGATCTGAATTGCTCAGTCCTCCAGCTGACTGCTCGGGTTGGAACGGAGGTTAACTCGATTGATCTAACATTTTTTCATTATGTCACTGACAGAGGAACTGATTGTTTTGTAAATGTGATTGATGGATAGGGAGTGAAGATTGGTCCGCCCACAGCTTCATGACGAACAGTTTCCAATAGTGTTTTTGACATGTGTTTTCTCTAAGTACTTCTTTTAATTTGATGGTCATGTTGGTTGTGAATATTTGAAGACCTTTCAGTGAAGTCTTCAAACAGGTTCAGTATTTTTTTTTTAAATGTATATGCTTGTTGCATAAAATACATGTTTACACCTAAATATGAAATATCATCCGTGGTTCGTTTTGAGTGTAAATCTTTAATCACAGATTTCTAAGAATTTGATGTCAACTGAATTAACATCATTATTGTTATTATTTTCTATTTATTTTTTGTTACATGCTGGAATTTTTCTGGGTGGTTATTACCCTATTCTCCAAGTATAATAATTGCTGCTGTGATCAATAGAAAATACCCAGAATAATATTCAATATCATTTTGTTTACCGCCTGGTTTCCTTTAGTATTAACTGTAGCAGGCAGATACCATTCAATTTTGTGAATAAGTTCCAATCAATAATAACCCTAATTTACATGCAAAAGAGACATTTGCACAAAAAAATTACTGTGCGATACTATTTTTGTGCATTTAGCATCAAGTATATTTACTATTTATATATATTTTTTTTAAGTATTTGATGCAAAGGCAGGGATGCACATGTAAAAAAAATGATTTGGGAATTTGTGCAAGTAAGAGGGGGCATGTGTAAATATGTGCCAAATAGAGACCAAAGAATGTTCATGGGGATTAATTGTATGTCTCACACTGGGAAACAGTGTGGATGTTTGTGGAATGTTTGCATATTTTATGCAAACAAATTGCTAATCACTTTCCAATATACTTGAGTCTTCTAACTCTTTTCCTTTGACTTAAAATAATTTGGACTCTTGGGTTCAAAAACTATTTTAAAAAGAGAACAGGGATACAGCTTGAGTTTAATATTCAGCCTTTAATGCTGGTTGACAACAGCTTTGTTTGGTTAGTGCCACCAAATTAAAATTGGTCAGTAAAATGTCATTGCTGGACAAAGAATAACAATTCCACCCAAAGAAATGAACTTATCTGTCATCAAGCAAATGTTTGTACCTAATGTGAATAGTGCATTGAGACATTATCCCACAATCAGGTGTAGTGTTGTGGCTCTCCAGGCTGGATTGGATAAAATTTCGTAATTCTGCTTTCCCTGAATGGGCAAATGGTCTGTTAAATGGTGTCTAACACATTAGCTTAACCGCACCATGCGGCCTCTCTTTTGATTATTCCCTTCATCTCCCTCCCTCAGAATGCCAGTTATGTCTTCTTCAACAAACTTTGACATGGACAGAGAGCAGATATCCATCTGAATGCCCTTGATTGGGAACACACTTGTATGCACAAACATATGCAATTCAGCTAAAAAAGAATAATAAGCACTTTAAAGAAGCTCACACCCTCACGCAATGAAATCCACTTTCTGTGCCATTTTTATACTGGAAGTAAACAGCCGGTTAATCATGCGTTAAATAAAGCTCACCATGTCCAATGACTAAAAGTGTGTAAAATCTCACTTAGTGAATCTCTTCATAATGGAGATTTGATTAGCATCGGCTGTGCACTTACCGTGAGGCGCAGGTGTAGTGTGTTTACAGACAATAGCTCAGTTCCTAGTGAGCTGCCTTGCTGAATATTACCTACGTATATCTGTCTTCTAAGTAGCATCCAAACTGGAAATGGAACAATCTATATATGTAGCAACTCCATATGATTTTGAAGTAAAATTTCAGTCGGCAGAAGTATATGTAGGCATATAAACAAACTACACCACGGTTACATTAATTTAAAAAAAAAATACGCTTAAAACACTTTCAGACTTTCAGTTCAGAGTTTGCAAGAATGTGATTATAAACACAATGAGGCCGTGGATGACGTGGATGACTGGGATGATGTGGATCACGTGAATGTCCCTGACAAAATCTTTAGTCGCATTTAGCTACTTGTTAGCAACTGCCTTTTTCAAGACAAGTAGCTTTAAAATAATAATAATAATAATAATGAGCATATATTACTGATGTATTTTATGTTGTAGAATAAAAAAAAGAAAGAAAATATTGAGCTTGTGTTAACAACAGGTCTTATTTCAAACATTTAACCAAAATCCCACTGATTTCGGGATGATGAAACAGAAGTGCTAAAATGCTAATTGTTTTCCAGGTTTGGGGTTAGAAAACATGTCATTTCTGTAGCATCTATGTGGAGACTCAACTAACAAATGATTTGAATAGACTTTGTTGCTAAGCTAACAGCATAATACTAACCCAGATACATGTCTTGCACAAATACCCACACTTGTGGTCTTTGCACTTGAGTACAAACAGTATATGACCTATTTCCTGTATTTGGCCCAAGTGTTCAAGTGAAAATGAAGGCCGCAAGTGTGTGTAACTTTTCATTACCTGAAGACATGCAATTAGTGTTGGTAAAATGCAAGCATATACATATTGCGTTATTTTTATTTTAAATACTTTTCATTTTAAAATCAACTTCTAAATGTCTGTTCAGTAGTCCCTACAACACGACACAATGTAATATGTGGTGCTTCTAATTAAGTGATAAAATGCAGTTGCAAATGTTGTACAAAATAAAAATCACCACTATTCATCTTTTCACCAATAAAGTATTTAACTCTTTGTTTTTTTTACCAGAGTGTATGTGATTTCTAATTATTATATTAATATTTATCTTACATTGGAAATGTTTCCGTGACCTCTCACAAGATCTCTCACGATTTATTTCCAGAACATGATGCATGATGGGATACATGATGGGATAAACCTTCAACAGTGCTTCGGAGCGGTATTTGAGATAATGTGGATTTAGTGTGCATTAAGAGAACTGCACTTTTGCGTTTTTTTAAGACTTGGGACAGTCCAAGACCTCAAGTGTTGGCATTTGGACATGGTATTTGTCTTGTAATCTTAATGTCAAAGTATGTAAACACAATAATACAGTGAAACACAAATTCCATCATAGAGAAATATGTTGTCAGACATAAAATACAATACCCCTACATATTATATATATATATATATATATACATATATATATATATATATATATATATATATACATATATATATATATATATATACATATATATATATATATATATACATATATATATATATATATATATATATATATATATATGTATATGTATATATATAGGTCTATATCGTTTTCTTGTTGTTGTGAACCAATCTCAGTTTGACATGAGAAACAGAACCCAGACTGTCGTTTACTTGTCGTCTCTCACTTTCTCTTCCTCTCCCACATCCCTCCATCCTCATCTTCCTGAGTGGGGGCAGATGGAGGTAGCGCAGCTTCATTTAATGGTCAGTTTAGCTAAAGCATTAATGGCCGCTGAGACAGTGACAGGGAGCTAATGAGCGCTTCATTTGGCCAATCAGGTCTATTTCTGCCGTGCATAATAAGCGTCTCGCCACCGGTTGCTGTGGCAGCATCGGCAAGGTAATTGCACCTTTCAAGCATGCTGGGATGGATTTAAACGAGAGAGAAAAAGAGAGAAAGAAAGAGAAATGGAAGGAAAGCAGTCGAGAAAAGAACACAAAAGTATATTCTGAGTGAGTCTTTCTTCAAGATATGGTGCATCACAAACTTGTTTCATGCATATGGACAATATTCAGCCAAAATACTGTAGACTTACTAAAGTTCTTATGATAAAATCTAAATTATTTTTGAAATAACTAAGGGTTTCCATATTGTTGCTATATAGTTGTATGGTGTTCTGTGTGATTTGTAGTGCATTGTCTTTAGGGTGTTTTGGGTGATTGTTTGCTGACTTCATTCTTAATTATATTCTATCGATATTCTAATTCTAAGTGTGTGGTAGTGGTTGTCAACCTCTCAGTCTCTAAAGCTCCACTATGTTTATGACAACATTCAAAGGCCCTTTTATTGAAGCTGGACTCTGTTACTTCTCTTTATAATAAAATAATTCAAATAGTTTAGTGTTTATATATATTTTTAGCATTTTACTTAAAGGGGCTGTATGTAGGCTTGACACCGAGTCATTGAACTAGGTACTGCAGTCCAAATTCAAAATATTATAGAGGTTTTTTTTTTTCACCCGGCCCCTCCTCCTCATACTTGACGCACATGTAGGTTGCCAGAATGACGACACAAACAGGAACGAGCACACTCGATGATGAATGAAACAAAAACGCCGTGTTTTCCACCAACTGGCAACCATGGGTCCCGAAATACAATTGGGTAAACTGGCAGTGTGCAGGTTTCACAAAAAAAAAACAATTCGCTGAGGAACCCTAGCGGGCCCCAGACCCACGGCTGAGAACCACTTGATTTTTTATAATTTTTTTTTTCCTGACAGATCATCATCACATGTTACAAAGCAAAAGAACAACCCAATTCAACAAGCTATGTAATTTGACGTTATTCAGGTTTGTAGCCAAAATAGTAAAGAATAAATTAGGCTTTTAATTTTAGGGGGTTTGTTCAAATTTCTAACATAGATTATACATTATAGTGGTAGCAATAGTAGCAGTTGTTTTGGTGTAAAGTATGGTTAACATGGTACATTTCTGCGAGGGATATTCTTTTCTAAAACACACTTCTTGTGTTCCTGCTTGAAGATCTCGGCTGAAAATCCAGCAGCAGTCATTATCCTCCAGCTTTTAGCAACCACACGCGCTTGTGTTCCATTTTCTTTTACTAATGCACCATCTCCAAGCATTTTCAATGCAGACACGTTGTTATTTCCCTCCATTACATGTGTGAGATTACAGGGGTGTATGTGCGCGTGTGTGCGCTCTCCGGGGCGCGTCATGACTTCACAGACGTCCCACAGATGTCTAATTACTGTACAATCATAGCAGCGGGGGACATTTCGTTTTCTTCTTCCTCTGTTATTGTCTGTTTCTTTCCCTCCGTTGATTACATCTCTCTGTTCTTTCTCACCAGCACAGCCGATGCACATTTAGGTTGTAAAAGCAAGGTTCTGTACTGCTTAGTTAAAGTCTGAGAGAGAGATGCTAAACACAGCAGCCCAGCGGTTTCCGCACGCTGCCCTGATCATCTTGATCCTGTAATTGGCCGAAACGCGTTAAAGAGAGGCCGTCCAAGTCACATACAAATTGGCTCCTACATCAGATCTGGAGCGTGATTTGATTTTTTTATAGCACGCACTGGTTGGGTGAAAACGAGGAACCTGTCTGTGAAGTACACACACGCACGCATATTTTCTGACAACTGCAATTATGCTTTACATGTTCCTGAAGCAGGGGCGGGGATCTAGAGTAATTAAAGGAATAATGCCCCTAAATACTCTATAGAACAGAGTAGCCTAATTATTTATTCACCCGTATGATTTTCCGAGCTTTAATCTGTTAAATGTTTCTATAGTTTCTCCCTCATTAAAATGCAAGTAAATTAATAATTTCTTTTCTTTTCTTTTTTTTTTCTTTTCTTTCAGCATAAAGGCAAATAGTTGATGCTTCTACTACCGGAGTAGGGGGAGTCTTATCACAGTGCTCGGGCTCCTCATCCAAACCTATGCCCTGTGCATTCTTTTCATGCAAGTTATCCCCCGCTAAGGGTTAGTTACGATATTGGGAATCGAGAACTTCGGGCAGTCAAGCTTGCTCTAGAAGAGTGGAGACATTGATTAGAAGGGGCCAAACATCCATTCATAGTCCTCATTGATCACAAAAATCTCCAGTATTTGAATGAAGCTAAAAGACTCAATTCGCGTGAAGCCAGATGGGCCCTTTCATTTTCCCGTTTCCATTTCCAGATTTCCTACCATCCTGGGTCAAAGAACATCTGAGCAGATGCCTTAACACGTCTCCATGCCCCCGAAACATTCCACGAAGAACCTGAAACCATTCTACCAGAGAAATTGTTTGTCAATCCCATCCAGTGGGACCTAAATAAACAGCTCCTCGAAATTTTGAAACACCAACCTAGTCCTCCAGAGAAACCAGCTGGGAAAATCTACGTACCTGAAGAATTTCGTACCTCTCTAATCTCCTCTGCTTATTCTTCAGTTGGTACAGGTCACCCAGGTATAAGTAAGACATGTTCAGTTCGCCAAACTCGCTACTGGTGGCCAAACATGCTGCACGATATCAAGATCTTTATCCAGGGTTGCATCCTCTGTGCTATGAATAAGAATACACGTCACTCACCTGCTGGAAAACTTATGCCTCTACCTCATCGACCCTGGTCCCACCAGTTGGAGTCAGAGTTGATTTCGTAACAGATCTACCACCCTCCGAGGGCAATACTTACATCCTTGTGGCCATTGACCGCTTCTCTAAAGCTTGCAAGCTCATCCCTGATGTAACTGCAGAGATATTGATGGAGAATGTCTTTTGTAACTTTGGTATTCCTGAGAACATTGTGTCCAACAGAGGTCCCCAGTTCATTTCCAAGGTGTGGCGAGCATTCTTTGCCTTAATGAATGTAACCATGAGCTAAACCTCAGGTTATCACCCCAGTCGAACGGTCAAGCAGAATGAAAAATCCAAAATGTCAGCCGGTTCCTTCGTACCTTTTGCCCCTCAAATCAAAACCTCTGGAGTCGACACTTAATATGGGCAGAGTATGCTCAAAATTCCCTTCAGCAGACATCCACAAAACTGACACCATTCCAATGTGTACTTGGTTATCAACCTCCATTTTTCCCTTGGTCAGGTGAACCATCTGAAATACCTGCGGTCAACACCTGGTTTCAAGACAGCGAAAGGGTATGGAACCAAGCACACCATCATCTTCAGCAAGCCATGAATTGACAACAACGCTTTGCAGATACCCTTTTGTCACAACGCTCCCAAATACCAACCAGGACAACTAGTTTGGCTTTCAACTTGAGACATCCATTTAAGACTACCTTGTCGCAAACTAAGTCCAAAATACATAGGTCCATTTCCCATTAAAAGATGAGTCAATCAAGTTACCTACCAACTTCGCCTTCCTGTTCAGTACTCTATCCACCCCACATTTCATGTCTCTCTCCTGAAACCCCATCACTCACTGATTCCTCTGAGAAATCCTGACGTAACATACTTATCTGAGTATCACTAACCTTTGTGTTACTGTTCTGCTGTCTCCAGATCTGTTTCCTGATGTCCGTGATCCCGTGTTTTCCTGAGCTATCTAAAGGTTCCGTCCAAGTCAGTTACTGCCGGTCACATCTGAGAGAAAGAGATTAAAAGATCAGAGACTGTGTGTTTGAAAATTCCTTAAGTTATTGGACTTTCCTGCTGTTAGTTCGAATGCTTGGCGAAAGAGATGTGTTTTTAATCTAGATTTAAACAGAGAGAGTCTGTCTGAACCCTGAACATTATCAGGAAGGCTATTCCAGAGTTTGGGAGCCAAATGCGAAAAAGCTCTACCTCCTTTAAAGAACATTGCTATTCTAGGAACTACCAAAAGTCCAGCGTTTTGTCTAAGGTAGGGTGATGGATTGTAGTGGTATAAGGCTCGTTAAGTACAGAGGAGCTAAAACATTTAGGGCCTTATAGGCAAGTAATAATAATTTGTAACTGATACAGAACTTAATAGGTAGCCAGTGCAGAGACTGTAAAATTTGAATATTATGATCATATTTTCTTAACATGGTAAGAACTCTACAGGAAGTAACAGTACATCAGTCTAGATTCTGTGTACTGTTTTTTTGGTCCAATAAGTAATATATCTGTCTTATCTGAATTTAATAGGAGAAAATTATTGGTCATCCAATCTTTTACATTTTAACACACTCTGTTAGCTTAGATAATTTAGAAGTTTCATCTGGTCTCATTGAGATATATAATTGAGTATCATCAGCATAACAGTGGAAACTAATCCCGTATTTTCTAATAATATTACATACTGTAGTAGCAACATGTATATTGAAAATAGAAGAGGACCTAGGACAGATCCTTGTGGCACTCCATATTTTCTGGTGATAAATGAGATGACTCCCCATTTAAATTAACAAAATGGTATCGATTGGACAGGTAGGATCTAAACCATCTTATAGCCTGCCCTTGAATACCTGTATAGTTTTGTAATTGACCTATGATCAGTGGTGTCGAACACAGGACTAAGATCAAGTAAAACAAGCAATGAGATGCAGCTTTGATCTGACGCAAGAAGCAAGTAATTTGTAATTTTAACAAGTGCAGTTTATGTGCTATGGTGGGGCCTGAAACCTGACTGAAATTATTAATAAAGATCTTTCTTTTTTCTTTTTTTTTGCAGGAAGGAGCACAATTGAGCAGACACAACTTTTTCTAAAACTTTTGACATAAATAGAAGATTTGAAATGGGCCTATAATTTGCCAGTTCACTAGGATCTAGTTGTGGTTTCTTAATAAGAGGCTTAATAACTGGTTCACCTAATATGGTGTTCCTGTAGCTCAATTAGTAGAGCATTGCGCTGTCAAGTGCAAGGTTGGGGGTTTGATTTCCCGTGAACACATGATAGGAAAAAATTGATAGCCTGAATGCACGGTAAGTCGCTTTGGATAAATGCGTCTGCTAAATGCATACATTTAATTTAATTTAATTTAATTTAATAACCGCCATCTAGAATGGTTTTGGGACGTGACCTAAAGATAACGACGTGTTAATAATATTGAGAAGCGGTTCTTTGGCTACAGGTAACAACTATTTCAGTAATTTAGTGGGTACAGGATCTAATAAACATGTTGTTGGTTTTGATGCAGTGATAAGTTTATTTAGCTCTTCCTGTCCTATAGTTGTAAAGCACTGCAGTTTATCTTTGGGTGCGATGGATGAAACTGAAGTAGAATCTACATTTGTTATTATATTTCTGATGTTATCTATTTTATCAGTGAAGAAATTCATAAAGTCATTACTATTAAACGTTGATGGAATACTCAGGTGTCATCTGGTTATTTGTTCATTTAGCCACTGTGTTAAATAAATACGGCCCTGGCAGTAATGGCTGCTGAAACTTCAGCTTTGCATCGTAGGAATAATTAATTAATATTTCGCAATGTTTGTTTTTACTGTATTATTGTAAATTTTCAATCCAAGAATATGAAATGCAATACTCTGCAGACATACACACATGCACACACACACACACACACACACACACACACATGCACACACATTTGAGAGGCAAGCCTCTAGGGTCACTTCAGTCTGGTCGAAAAGGTCAAGTGTCTGAATCATCTGTTCTTTTGATGCGAGGAATGCAGAATGCAGATTAATGTGCGTGTTTTTGTAGTGAGTCAATGTGTATGTGTCTGATGGTTGTATAAGTCTGCCTGTGTGTGTGTGTGTGTGTGTGTGTGTGTGTGTGTGTGCGCGTGTGTTCATTCTAAATTCTTTGGCAGTTTGGAAAAGATGGCTGGTTGATCACAGACTTACAGACCAGACAAACAGCTGATCTGAGCTGTTCTCGGGAGGAATTAGCTGAGCAATCACAGATGATTAATGATGTCCATCATTATGAGATTTTACAGGGGTCATGTCTTAATTCTTTGTTATTTATTTTTTTTTCCTCTCAGTGAAGATCACTTATCATGTCAGTCGAGGCTCTTTGCAGCAAAATAGTCATAGTTTCTCATGACCATTTCCACCTACTCCTGGCTGCTGAGCTGCACTGCACATATTGCCACAGCAGTGCAAGTAAAAAAAAAGTTACAACAGTGAAAATTTTGTAATCAAATAACAATAATTATCAAATAATCAAACAAAATAAAAAATAAAAAAGCAGTTTATCTCTCTTTCTGTCTCTCTAGCAACAGACAGCTGCCTGTAGCAACAGTTGCAGTCAGTGTTGTAAGGGTTTTGGTCGTCTGCCTAATAAAAAAGACAGAAAGCAGTGAGTGATTAACCAGATCAGGCGACTGTTGATGCAGTCAAAGAGCCAAGTCAGAGAGATCATACACAGACTCACAGATACACACATAAAGTACACACAGCCACACACTCACAAGTAAGACCATTTACATAAAATTGCATTCCCATTTGGGCTATTATTGCTGTATCTCTTATGGTGTGTGTGCTATATTTTGTGGACAAAATGGTTAACTAAACATGAAAACTAAATTTTTTTATTTAAAATAGTTAAAGACATACTTTACAGGTGGTGTTTCAGGCATAGGGTTTATTTTGTTCAGTTAGTCTGTAGTCGTTATAATTAGCTTAATACAAAAACAATAGAGGCTTATCGTTTTGTAGCATTAGCTAGGTAAATATGTGTGAGTGTACTTAGAAAAAAAAATAAATAAAAAAATGCATAAATACATGTAACAATCACACCAAGACCCTGGTTTTAATTTCTCCTGTAATTTCACATAACTGGAATCAGACCCTGTCGATCAGACTCCTCATTTCATCCTCATCCAGCCTGATCAAGTGTGTGACATGATACCTGTACATTTGTGGATGTTTACATGCAGATTTTTTTTACTGTATGTCAAAAGTTGCATTTATCATTACCTTCCTTGGTTTTCATGACATCTGCTGTAGTGCATCTTTACGTAATATCATTATATCTGAAATGTCAAACCAATACTGGACTGATACGCAGATGTTATTGTAATCAGATCAGTCAATATAGGTACACCGTTATATTTATTCATCATGTGTTTAAAAAAAAAAAAAAAACTTTTAGAACTCAACCACCACCGTTTTTTAATGTTTTTCTTTATGTTTTTGAAATAAGTCCCTATGTATAACAGCAATTGTCTTCAGTGTCACGTGATCCTTCAGAAATCATTCTAATATGCTATCTTGATCCTTGAGAAACATTTCCTATCACTATCAACATTATTATTAAAACTTTTTTGATTGTTTTCTTCAGAATTCTTTGATGTATAGAAAGTTTAAAAGGACAGGATTTATTTGAAATAGATTAAATGAATTAATGAATAAATGGATGGATGGATGGATGGATGGATGGATGTCCTCACTAAATACAATTATAATTAATAACATAAATGTTATTAAACCAAGACTTTTTAATATTAGTGCACCTTTTCACATGAGAACAAATATTCCAGTCAAAATGAACTAATCTGTATATTACAGGTATAACAATGATGAACTAAACAGTTTAATATACAAATAATCTAAACTTATGTGAGGTTGAGTTTTGGAAAATCACAACACCAAATATCTCCACAAGACAATGACTTGAGGGAAGAATAGGGGATAGGAAATACCATTAATTCAGAACCATGTATATAGAATAGAATTGAATGGAAAGTCTCCACCATCATTGAACAAAAAGCGTGTGTGTGCATGTGTATTCGATCAGTAATGCTCTGTTGTCACACTGCTGCCAACACGTAATCCATCTTTGCCATCTTGGACGAGAATTCATTTGAAGTGACAGAGATGGATTCTAAAAGTTCCCTGGCAGTTTCCTGAATCTAATGCAACCACTGTGTGCTTTCTCTCTCTCTCTTTGTTTCCTCTCATCCATCTCAAAGTGTGTGATTCAAATCAACGAATCAACAAAAATGATTCATTTTGGAGGCTAAGACATAAGTAACCTGTCTATGTTTTTACTAATTACTGAAATTCAAGAAAAAGACTCCCCGTTTACACGGACTATTTCCAAGATATGAATATTCACTGACTTTCATGAAGCATATCACATAAAAATAAATAAGTAAATAAATAAAACATTCTCAAAACAGAAATCTGACTGGTTTTGTGCAATCTGAGGTATCAAAAAAAAAAAAAGGTTTTACTGGAATTATTGTTAACTACATTTTTAGACTCCAGTATCCTCTTGTTGTTCCTCCATCGTGTGATAAACTGTGAAAAATTTTCATTCTGACAAGAGACCACCAATGAAATACCTTTTAACACAAGCTCAAAATCACATGGAGGTTCTCTCTAGGCTCTCCTTTTTTTGACAATCCATGTCCAAATCTTCACCTGATCTGCACTGATGTCAACCACCAAATCTATTACATCATTTAAACTCAGCTTTCAAATTCCCATCACAATTGTCAGATTCACTTGCCTTGTTCTTCAGAGTGTTGATCGCTTTGTTCTCCTGTCTTTAAATCCCAGCCTTTCTCTTCCAAAAGAAAATCTTTGGGGAAATGTTTAAATTCAAAGAATCTGGGGAATAGGTCTATAAAACCTTTGCTCCTGCTGTATGGTATCAGAGGAAAGGGATGTCTCAGATGTTCAGCTAAACTTGATAGCCTTGATATAGCTTTATGCCTTTAAACCCACAGCACTTAATCTTTGCATAATCTATATTTATTGACTATGAATATATAATTGTACGTTACTACTGCTGTGAAGCACTGTCTAATGTCTATCTGGGGTATATGTTCTGCTGTAGTTGCTCAGAAAAGGCCAGGAACAAACAAGAAAAGTCCAAAATGCAGCAGCTAGAGTCATTAACAGGTCAAGAAAAGATGATCATATTACCCCAATGGTACAGTCTCTGCACTGGCTACCAATTAAGTTCTGTATCAGTTACAACTGATTATTACTTACCTATAAGGTGCTCAATGGTTTAGCTCCTTTGGATAATTAACCAAAGCTAAAGAATAAGAATCAACATTTGATCAGATACAACAGATAAAGAATAAGAATCCACATTTGATCAGATACAACTGCAATCACAAATTATAAGATGCATTATTCAAATGCAAAGGGGGCAAAAGCAGAACGTTCCCCTAATGTTCCTGTATGGTTCCCATTTGGTTATTTTTTTAGGAACGTTCCCTGTAGGTTATTTTTAGGTTTAATTTGATAACTTTTAGGGAATGTTCCAAGAACGTTGTGGGAACGTTCCTAGTTGGTTCCCAGAACGTTCCCCTAACCTTAAGGAAACGTTCTATTTACGTTAAGAAAACTTTCCTGGATAACCAGTAGGGAACGTTCTTGGGAACATTCTGGGAACCAAAAACTAACGTTCCCAGAATGTTCCCAGAATGTAAAATTGTTAGCTGGGAAACTAATTAATTTTACTTTGTTGGAACAGCAGCTACGCTAATGATGTCTCTATTTGTTTCTCTGTTTTGCCATGGGATGTACTAGGATTTACACAAGCTCCAGTTTGGATCCAGAATATCTGAGAAGAGATGACGCCAACCCCTCAGAGGACCCCAGATGATGCTATCCCTGAAACAATATACAGAACTAACAAATATTGCTACTTACTATGCAGTCACATTGTAATTGCTGTTAATAGTGTTCATTGTCTGGTTGACTATGTCTTGTATACATTTTTCCTGAAATTCAAAATTTTCAAATTCCTGTAATTTACACATAAACTGATCAAAACTTATAAGCTACTACTAAATATTGTAGAAACTTAATTTTCTGTAAAGTTGCTTTGCAATGATTTGTATCGTAAAAAGCGCTATACAAATAAACTTGAATTGAATTGAATTAAATTGAAAAAGCAATATCCCATTAAAAGTGTCACTTGTACCCACAAATGTCCATTGTCGGCACAGGCAAGATCTTGCCTGTACCCTCTTTCATTCATTTACTTTTGTGTGTTTGATTGCATTTACACATTTTTATTGGCACAGAGACATTTAATCTCAAGGGTGGGAGGAAAATCAGCCATAACCACATGAGAGAAAAAATAAAAGAATGAAGGAGAGATGCATGAAGCACAAACGTTCAGCTCTGATCTGAATGTCTGCTTCAGTGTCATGCTCTGTACAGACTCCACTGGATAGACAGTGGGTGGCAGAGCAAGATATCTCTTTCTATAGCTCTGTTCCAAAACCGAGTAAGCTTGTTGTCTGCATAGGCACTTACATTCTATGACAGCATCTTTACTTAAATGAAAACTCATAAATGAGTGATTTGAAATGCTCTACATAGGCAGTGATTCTCATAATGATTCCACAGGCACATCATTAGCACTCCTCATGAGAACTGATAAATGATAATGCTCACAGTTGATTCCAGTAGAGTTATGGTTGCATGTTGCTAATAAACAATTTCATATTCTAATAAGAATACAAATGCTTGCAGTATTGAACAAAATACAATGATGAATTAATCAGATTTCCCCCTGCTAAAAACAGCTTTTAACATAGCTTTTGTGTTTGGAGTGCCTGTGATTGTTTAAAGGAATATATTTTTATTTTATTTTATTTTATTTTATTATTTTTTTAAGTAAATCGTCAAACTAAAACAAATAAATGAATAAATCTGCCTAATTTATTTATTTATTTATTTATTTATTTATTTATCTATAAATCCAATCTACCTGTCCTTCTCTGTTTTTTTTTTTTTTTTGAGTGATTTTTAAGTTGTGTCTTGTGCAATCATAAATTTTCATAAATATCTGACCACGAAACCATGACTGACCTTGTGGCATGGACATTCTTCAAATCTTCTTGGTTTGTGTTTGGTAGGCAGCTTGGTTTTGAAACAGCTTATATATCTCTCTTTAGAGTACATATCTCTTCATTTTCAGTTCTGTTCTCTTCAATATCTACCAGCATTTTGGCTTGTGAAAGAGTTTGTGAGAAAAAGAGCTTATACTGTGCAGTTCTCCAGATGTTTTGGAGAGAGTAAGTCTATATAGAGACAGAGAGGGATGTGGCTGCCTATAGAAAGAGAGGTGTAAGTATAGAGGGATGAGTTTATCTCCAGGTCTGTATGGAGGATGATAAAGTAAATGACAACATAGGGGAACCAGGAAGAGCCAGATGTGTCAGTCACACACAGATGTAAGCTGCTTCAGAAAGCATAATGCAGGCTTTATGTGTGTGTGTGTGTGTGTGTGTGTGTGTGTGTGTGTGTGTGTGTGTGTGTGTGTGTGTGTGTGTGTGTGTGTGTGTGTGTGTGGGTGCGTGTGCACAGATATTCTTGCAGTATCAGTTTGTGGACTAACAGGGATTACCACCTCTGAGCCTTCAAGGGAGTCACATAGCTATTATTATCTGTATCCACCTTCCTCTATTTCTCACAGTCTCTCTTTGCCTCTCTTTGCCACATGAAACTCTTCTTTCTAAAACTCACAGACTTTTCTGCATCTTTTTTTTCTGTCTTCCTTTGTCTGAACTTCTTTACCTTTTCTCTGAACTGCTTTTCAGAACAGTGTGTGAAGAGATCTGTGACAAATCACCTCGCCCAGACAGTCTGTCTGAAGCTTCACATGCCACCAGGAATATTCATTTCTATCAGCAGAAACCAATCTCTACAGACATAAATCATAATTGAAATGCAGTTCTCTGACTTTGAGATATAACCACACCTCTCTCACACATTTTTTTTATTTTCTGCTTGGTCATAGAGAGGCGTGTTATGTTTGTGACTTAAGTGTGTGACATCCTAAAAACCTAAAAAAAAAAGTCAGTTTGCCAGACTCACATGAAGGCAGCATTGTCTGTGACTGAGCATTTCAGAATTATTATTTTTTTTAATGACTGATTAAGCTGATTGCATAGTTAAACCAGTAGGTGGTGACAAGTAACTGTTTTTATGAGTTATGGTTTGTTCGCGCCATATCGTAATTACCGTGATTACGAGATACCAATAAAAATAAAAAATAAAACGTTAATTTCCTCGTAGAACTTGTAGCCCTCCTGACCACGTCAAATACATTAGGCGCTATATTTAGGCATTTACATTGCGATGTGATCAGCTCCAGTTAGATCGTTGCGTGTTGTCATCTCAAAATTACAGTTATTACGACATGACATGTATGCAGCAGTCAATTAACATTAAAATTTAGAAATGATACATGTGACTGCTTTTGAGTGAGTCATTGAATCACTAATTTAACTAATTCATTCAAAACACTGAATCACTAAAGGACTAACTGAGTAAGTGAGTAAGTGAGTTTATGAGCAAGTTACTAAAAAAAAAAAAAAAAAAGGTCAGATTTTTTTTCTTCTTTAAATTATTAGCACATCTCTTGAATAGCATCAGCAAATCCTGTATCTGACAACTATGGAATAATATAAATGTGGGAATCTTTTAGATAGAGCACAAACAAGTTACAAAAAAAAAAAAGGTCTCGTATATATGCATAATGTGATCTATACTCATGAACATGTCGTTTTCTTGTGCCATGTCTCCAGTTATACAGTGCTTTCTGTCAAACTCCAAGGCAAAGAAACAAACAGCTTGAAAAGTGGCGTAAACTTGAAACACTCTTATCTTTCATCATTCCATATCTCTAGCCAAACGTTTGTTTGCACAGCCGCAACTTCTGTTTTTCAGTGTTTATTTATTGAGGGCAAAGTTTCAACTCTCTGTGTTTTTTATCGTCGGACCTTTGAAACAAACATGGATTTGTTATTTCATGACTTCAACCCATTTACTGTGTCTTTTATACGTCACTACTGGAAAGTTTGCATCTTTCTTACTCAATTGAACAATTACCTTGCTGGGTAAGTTCACCCCCCAACCAAAAAAAAATGCTGTCATTCACTCACCCCCACTTCATTCCAAATCCAACCATCCATGTTTTATATTTCTTTTTTCCGAAGTTTAATTTTTGGGTGAACTATCCCTATTAGCAATAAGATTTTATAATATAGTCTGGCAATTCATACATTATGCTGGATGATCAGTGATGAAGTTTAGTAAGTTGCAACACTCATAAAAAAGTAACACAATACTGTTATTTTTAAATGGAGAATAATTATGTTCATATTAAATAATCACCCTTCTGTATGTTAGTTGGCTGAAGCTCTATAGTTGGCTTTGAGGGGCATTACCTACTATATTTTGAAAAAGTAACACTTTTCTAAAGTGATTATATAATGCACATTGGCCGCAAACTATAATTTCTGCATGGGTCAGAATGTGTTTGTGGTAACAACCTTGAAAGTATTTAGGCCACCTCAGAATAGCTGCCTCAGCCTTTAGCAGGACTACTTCAAACACATCATTTCCAATCTAGCCGAGAACGAGTAAGTTATGGAAAGGAAGCGTAATGATGGGGCTGAATAAAAAGAAGAAGGTTTTTTTTGTTTTGTTTTTTTTTGCTTGTTTGTGAGCTTCACTCATTCAATCATGTGCAATTTGCTGGGGTAATTGAGGTGGGGCGAATAGGAAAGTGTTAAGCAATTAAGAGTTCACGGGTCGCAGCTGTGTTCTGACACGCCATCATTAGTTTTCTGATGATCTGCTTTTTCTGTTGCCTCCCTCAGGTTTTCTCAGGCCACGAGAGAGTTTCAGATTAGAACATCTGGAGTTTCATGTTGAAACGGCATCATTCTCCCACCGAGACCCGAGTGAAACCATTAGGCCAGTGAAGACAGAAGAGCAAGTTTGACTGCGCCGACACACGCAGCGTTCTGGTAACGCTCTTTAATCATTGCTTATCTGCAGGAGCACAGTTAAAAACCTTCCTCTCCCTAAAGCCTTGGCCCTTCATTTCTCTCTCCCTCTGTCATTGTTTTCAGTTGTACTTTCCTTCCTCTCTCTTTTTCCTCAAGTTTGAGAAAACAGCCTGTGCCGCTGATATGTGTGCCAACTATGACAAAAGCACTGCTGAGGAATGTGCCGTGTGTCTATATGATAGAATGCTGGGTAAATATAGCTGTCGTTTTCATACGGGTCTGTTTCTGTACCATTGTTTTCGCTGACAGAATGAAAACACGAGGCCCAAACAGATGCATAAGAATAAGGTACGCTGTGCATACGTTCAGTCATCCATTTTCACTTTTTGTGTGTTCTGTCTACCGTTTTATTGACCATTACAATTTATTTATTTATATATATATATATATGAGTTCCTTTAATTAAAAAAGAAAAAACATTTTAACGATAACTTCAAGACCTGTATTAAAGAGAATGAATTTAGATGTTTTGATATTATTATTATTATTATTATTATTATTATTATTATTATTATTATATATTTTTTTCCATTCAATAGAAGTCAATTGGCTTCAGTGTTTCTTTGGACTGCTTTGACTTTATATGGGCAGAATAATTGAACACATTATTTGACATATTTTATTTTGTTTTACAGAGAAAAGTCAGTTATACAGGTTTCAAATTACATGAAAGTGAACTCTAAAGTCAAGCTTACACAAGTGAGTAGTCAAGTTATGACATTTTGATATTAACAAAAGAAAGAAATTGGATGAAGAACTCAAACATGGTTTAATCATTCAAAGTAAGGTCAGTGACAAGCATTTGTCTTCTTGATTTCTGTCCAGATCTGTATCTCAGTATTTGGCTAATATGTGACATTCTCATCAACTGCATCGCATGTGGTATTTCCAGTTGACATTAGATCAAGCAGAGGGCTGGGAACAGAGGAAGCTGACTAATTGATGGGTCGATTGCTTATCAAAACAGCAAATCAGTGAAACTGGTATTAAGGTTTCCCTCTTAACCAGTAATTCACAGCACAGTTAATAGAGTAGGTCATACAAAAATAAATGCTGTCATTATTTACTCACCCTCATGCCATATTATCTATCCAATGCAAAAAAATAAATTTGTATGCAGCTCTTTTTCAAGGATGGCTGCAAAACTGTAAAAGCTATATGTGTGTCTCGTACATTATTTCCTGTAATAACACATTATACAGTAGCTTAGTGTGAAGAACATACTTAAACACAGGTGCATCTCAATAAATTAGAATGTTGTGAAGTTCATTTATCTCAGTAATTCAACTGAAATTGTGTATTAAATAAATTCAGTGCACACAGACTGAAGTAGTTTAAGTCTTTGGTTCTTTTAAAATTCAAAATTTGAGTTGAATTACTGAAGTAAATGAACTTTTGCACCTGTACCTTGTTTTGAGTCATATTCTTTCTCTGCAAAAGCTGTAAATACAGACATGTTCACATGTTATTCCTGTAGCTTAAACAGTAGAGCATGACACTCTTGCAAGTAGCTTTGGATAGAGAATCATCTGCCACATGCATAAATGTAGATTTTGTCAGTATTGATGCCAAAAATCCATGGAGTGTAAAACTTGGATTATTGTGAACTTTCCCCATGTAAAACAACCTACATTTCTGTTTTTCTGCCCACACAAAGCTATCACATGATTCGAGAAGACTCGGGCATGAGTCATTATTTGTCCTGGTGTGTGTGTGTTTTAAATAGTGACTAGACACTGATTCTCTCTTTGGCTAAAACACGAAGCTTCCCAATGAAGACAAAAAAAAATGTATTGAGTAGTTCTGATGTGATTTCCTTTTAGAGTTCAAATATCACAGTACATTTCATGCCTTATTTATGCTATATTGATATAATTTAATCTGAGCTGGTCCAGAACAACTTCCTGTAAAAGTGTTTTCAGTCAAACTATATTATACATGAATGGAATACACTGGCATTAGCTCTGCCATAAATGTCACTTCTCATAGAATGACTGTGGTGTATCATTTGAGAGATGAGTTCAATAATCATAACAAATTGTCCCGTCTTTCTTTCTTTCTGCTACATAAATATCCCATTGCTTTCATTTGCTACAGAAATGCGCCATGAGAAATCATGTTACAGTTATTTTACTAGTGATGGTAACGGTAAAACATATATTTTAGAAATAAACACCAAGTAACAGTTAAAAGTCTGTTTTGCTGCATTGCATTGATTGGAGCTTGATCAATTAGAAACTATTAATGGTAAATTAAAGATATTAATTATGATCATGGAGTTTAACTAAGACAGTGTTTCAAACATCTGGAAAACAGCAGAATGGTCCAAATCAGTTTAGAATGTCAGAAGCATTCATTTATTAAAAAAAATAAATAAATAAAAAATAAATAAAAAATCCTATACAGAACTTTGGTTCTCTGCTTTTGTCTGTTCTATTGTTTGTTTTATCTCATTTTCTTCTGTTTTTCTTCCTTTTGTTCCCTCTCTTGGCAGTGACATAGGAAAAGAAAACAGAATTAACCTTGTCTGGCTAAAGTCATCTTTTCCTCTCCTTTCTCTTGTAGCTCATACAGACACAACCTGCCCAGCCCAGAGGGCAGGAGACACACAGAGGGAGAGAGAAAGAGACACGGGTGAGGGCAGGGGAGCGGGTAAATAAACAGGACAAACTACAAAACCCAGCTTTCTCCTCCGATCATTCACTTGTCCACCCTTTAAACACCAGCTGGTGGACCTGAACCCTGGTAGAGGCCTCGATCCCTTACAAATGTTTGGATTACAGGAATGACCCGCTGAAGGAGTGTTTCACTGTTAAGTGGGACATTATTCTTGTGGGCTACTCTCAGGCAAAAAGCTAATTCTATACTTGTTTTGGCATAAAGGTTTCAGTGTACGTGTACAGTATGCGTCAACAAAGAGTTCCTTGTATCCGAAGTGAACTCGCGCACACACTTTAAAAAAAATAAAAGATGAAAAGTGGGGAAAAAGACCAACATCGCCTAGATGGAGTCAGTCAATGGAGCCGTCAAGTTATCAGTTAACTCCAGTGGCATGTAGTCAGTGGAGCAGAGCAACAGAGAAAGAAGCGGAGGAGAGGGGAAGAAAGGAGAGGAGGGGAGGGCTGAAACAGGACACTGGTTCAGGGTGCGACGGCTGAGTTGAGCTCTTATCGGCACTTCTCTCTCAATTACACCACTAACGCTACTCTCTCACTCTCTTTATTTCAATATCTCCATTATTCCACTTATCTGTGTTGCTTTCTTACCTAGTGCCTTTGCAAAAGGGCAAATTACGAGAAAGGCGAGACAGCATTTGAACAGATCCCAAGCTGTAAGCTCAATGAGGGGGTTTGTGTGTGTAAGAGAGGGAGAGAGTCACTGAAAGTCAAAGACATCACACACTGATATTTTGTAAATCTACTCAACAAATTTTGCTTTGGCAATCTAAATAAATAACTTCCAAAATAGCAGAAGCTTAATTTTCAAAACTGCTATTAAAAAAATAAAAAAACCTTCCTGCCCCCATAGAGGTTTTTAGAAGTTTTAAGTGCAGAGTATTTATTATATATATATATATATATATATATATATATATATATATATATATATATATATATATATATATATATATATATTTATTTAATTGTTTTGTGGAAAGTATAAATAGCAAGATTAAAGTCTATATCCTTTTTATTTATTTTTTTTTATTGAAAAATGCTCAAAAGCATTCATCAAAAATAAAGTAATATCTGAAATAATAGCTTTGTGTTTTTTGTAAAAACGGATACTTTCCAGCATTCTTTTATATATTAAATAAATGGCAATAAACAATACGAGAAACAAATAACACTTATTTGAAGTAGTTTAATAATATTTTTACATTTGTCATTCAAATTTACAGTGTAATTTAGGTGTAATTATCGTATGAAAAAACTATTATCTAATTAACTTTCTTAAAATTTTGTAATATTGTTATTTTTGCTATTGAACTGGCATTTGTCACCCAGTTTTATCCGCTTCATCAGAACCACCAGTTAGCTGTTGTTTTGGGAATAAGCAAATGTCTTTCTTTTTCTTTTTTTTTATATCCTGACCTTTCTTTTCCATTCAACGAAAGTGAACTAAAATATAATTTCAAATGTATTTCCTAAGATATGTAAATTATGCTCTGTCTTCTGAAGCCAAATAAAAATATTGTATAATTATATTGTATACAATATTATACTTTGGAACAACATGAGGGTGAGTAAATTATAGTTGGCTCATTTTTAGGTGAGCTATCCCTTTAGGTTTAGGTTTAAGCCATTCTCTGTATGATCAGAACTGTTATTATATTTGCTAAGAGTGTCAGCATGCATCAAACTGGCAAACAACACCAGACTGTACAGTATTGTAGAAAAATGGTGATAGATTATGGCTCTTCACAATGAATATTCACTGCTGAGTTCAGACTCGTACACACACTCCCACACCTGTGTGAACTCGAGCAGCTGCATTGGCGCTACAGGAAGAGAACATGACACACTGTAGAGTAGCAATTTTAACACTTTCCAATGCTTTTAAGAAGATCGCACCTGCTGAAGAACTCTGCAGCTGGACGCTCTTAAACTACGGATTTGAAACAAAGGTGAAAAAATCCAAATGAAAGGCAGCTGCCCAAACACCTCTATTCTCAGGGTTTTTTTGAAGTGTGTAACTGCTTTTCTATATTCCTCCATCTTTTATAAGAATGAAAAATGTGTGTATTTTGCACTTATCTCTTTGAGATTTTAGAAAGTAATCTCTCACTTCCAGTTCTGGAAACTTTTTCCTTTGTTTATAGCCCCCTTTTATTATTATTATTATTATTATTATTATTATTTTTTTTTTTTTTTTTATACAATGTAAATATTGGATCTATTTGTAAATCTGCATATGTATAAATATTTTTTTTGTAGCCTTTAGTATCATGGCACCAAAACTCTTGCATTTCATAACTTTTTTTTTCTTTTTTTCTGCAGTATTTTCTACCACTTTAATTATTATTCTGATTATTTCTCTTTTAATTACATTTGCACACATGAATTGTTCATTTTATTTTTCTAGAAATAAAATGAATTATTTTATTATATGATATTGTTTGAATACATTTAAGTTTTAAACAAATATTTTGCTTTTACTTATGACAGCATTATTTATGCAAGGTTGTCCATTAATTCTTAAATATTAAGGAAGAAGATTGTTCTAGTCAGTTTTGATTGTGATATTATTGTATCATTCATTTATTTATTTATTCATTTATTTATTTACTTTTTTGTATTTAGTCTTTGTATATTAGCTGCAGGTCCCCTGTGGAAAAGTTAGAAAGAGAAAAATAAGCTCAGACAATCATTACAATATTTAATTAGCTAATTAGTTATATTGGTTGTTAGTTTGTTTTTGTTTTAGTTAGCTGCAGTGTTGCACATTAATTCCTGCTCATGGCTCATAAAAGAGATTTAATATTTAGCTGGGCATTGTCACACATGAGGATGATCACACACTGTCACAAACGTTTCTGTAAATGTTCAGCATTTCAACCAAAGAAGTATTAGAATCAAGCCTTTAAACTTAAATTTCAACCTTGTGACATGCCCTGTGTTCAGGAATTTTTTTTATTATTTATTTATTTTTTTACCTGAGACATGGCGCCAGTGTAATTAGCATGCTAGCGTAAGCCATATTCATGTCTAAAAGGCTCTAAATGTGTGTAATTGTGCTGGTTTTAATTCTCTTTTATGCAGGAAGTGAACTATAGGCCAAGAATGCTTTCCAAAGGTACTTAAATGTATTGTTTACCAACCAAATGCTTAATTACCAGGTTGAATGAATTAATTACACTTCTTCTAAAGACAACAATGGCCCATCCCCTGAGGGAACCTGGTGTGTATGTGTGTGTGGAATGAGGGGGCTAGAGGTGACCCGCTCCTTCTTCCCTCTAAAAATAAACTAACGGGAAAGAATTGCAGAGCAAAGGACGAGAGTGGAGTGGGCTGGGTCCAGGGGGAGCAGACAGGTTAACATCGCATTAAGTGGAAAGGGCAGAGCAGTTTCTCTCTGCTTTAAGTGGAAATTGTGTGCATATCACAGGACACCCCACACACTGAAAGGCTCATTAGCAGGAGGACGGGAGACAGAGCTCAGTCTGATCTGGCTGAGGTTCTCCAGGGGTGTGCCCACACTAGAGCCAGAGCCCCTCACATACACACCCTCACTTCAGGAAGAGATCGATGAAACTGTAAATGTTTGCACACTTGAGTTTAACACTCATTTAATCATAAAAAAACATTAAAACATAAAAAAACCCTTACCAACACCAAAAAAAATTGATATTCAAAAATAACATATTACACATTTATAATTTGTGTAATTTGTTCTTGTTGATTATTGTAATGGATCCCATACTGAAGTTATATTGAGATGAGATTAAATCATCATCTATGTTAATTTACAGCATATCATACATGCAGTGCTTTATCAGCTTTATTGAGGAAAATGTTCATCTTAAATGCTAAATGTGAATAGTACTAGAATAGCGCATTGACTAGAATAGTAACAGCAGAGAAAATATTCACCTGCCTAGACACCATAAATCATGTGGTATACTATGTAATGCTTTCTTCTATTGTTTTTTTGTTTTTGTTTTTTTGATCGAGAAAGAGAGAGAGTGAGAGCAATACATACATGTCTTATTGTCCTTCAAAGAGGAGGATAACAGAACTTGGCCATTTCACAGAGGAGACCTGCTCATTCCCCTGGTGCACTATGGGATATGTTCACCTTGTCCTAGAATTTTTTTTTTTTTTTTTTTTTTACTTTCCTCTAATCTTCCCGTCTTTACATCACCCTTTCTGCTTTAGTGTTATCTAGCACTTTTCATAAACCATGTCTCCCGTTTACCCATTCTTTCTGAATCCTGATTGGCTGCAACTGTCCTGTATAATGTTTGCAGATGTGTCTCATTGAGTTTTGAATATCTGCGATTAATCTCCCACAAAGCACCAGCAAGAAAATAATAGGCCATTTGAATGCCATTGCCCAGTGAAGTCTATGAAAGAGAGAGAGACTCTAGAAATGCGTGTACATTTACTCTATATGAGTCTGACTCATCGCAACCAGGGGAACGACAAAATGCTTAATGTTTTCATGAGAGCACAAGTGAATGGCTTTGCTTTTTTACACTCTATTAATGTGTAATTATAATTCAGATGAAAAGTGCGCTATTATCACTGTGCTGATGAGGCACAGCTCGTTCGCTCTTGCTCACTATTGAAAAGCTCTTATTACGATGTTCAATGTCATTGCGACTGCCTGAGCCTCAGCGGTGAATGCACAAAGATGTCTGGCCGCTTTTGTTCAGCTGGAAAATTCCCATAAATGTCGGGACCTTTTCTACTCACTAAATGGAATGTCTGTGTTTTATTGGTGGAGTAATTTATGTGAACTGTATGCAGCTGATCATGTGAGCCTGAAGCCTGATTAATGGTTGTTGAAAATTCACATTACCGTCACCGAAATCAACTATTAAAATAGAAAATGGCAATATTTAATTGTAACAACATTTGACACTATATACTGTATATAAAATCAAATAATTGCAGCCTTGGTGAGCATAAGAGACTTCTTTCAAAAACATATAAAATTGCATAAAAATCACTGTGATCTTGAGTAGGCCTATATATATATATATATATATATATATATATATATATATGTATGTATGTATTATTATTATTATTATTATTTTTTTGCCAAAACGTCATAGCAGATAAATGATGAACATTCAGTTTATATAGTGTCCTGCTTTCATTTCACCTCTGAATAAAGCTTGTCACTGAAGTGCACATACCGGCAAAATGATAAATATCTGTCTAAATCTATTTTAATATGTTGGAATTCTTCTCTGAGTGGAAATATCCTGTTCTATCAAAGATCTGCCTTTGATATCAGTTCAAGCACATTTACTCTTCTTGTCAAGTTAAAGGTCATTTTGTGAGATCCTATGAATATTATTATGTATCTATGGAATTGGCTGACATTTTTGATACATGCTACAGTTCTTTTTTTTTCTGTCTAAAAGACGTATTTCTGCTAACACTTTTCCCACACGCATTTTGTGATTAGCTTAGAAAAATACGAAAATATGGAAACACATTTAGCCCTCTAAGGAATATGACATTCTTAAGAATACATATGCAGTGTAATTTGACAATATCTTGACTTACGGCTAGAAACAAAGTTTAGTCAGACATCATTCATTTAAGAGTTTCCAGAAGCATAAGAGCATTTTGACCTTCGTTATATAATTCGAGAGCTATTTTGCGTGTGCAAGTATGTATGGCAGTACTTCATTGAGTTAACTGTTGAGAATGAGTGATGGTTTTGCTTCTCTTTAAGCACATCATTACAGGAGATGAGTGCATGAGAAGTGCTCAAACACACGTCTCAGCTGACACTGAGCTCCTTAAGAATGTCAGCTCTAGAGAGAGCCTGTTTATCTAATATACGGATGTGTGTCTATGTGAGTACTAGCAGGATAGAGAAAGAAAGATGTTTTTACCACCAACATACATCTTGGAAATTTCTAGAAGGCTTATAAATATTTATCTTGCTTTTTAATGTAGTTGCCATTGGCAGAGCATGTGGAAGGTGACAGTTTTGGTGCATTCGCATGTGTGTAAAAGAGAAATACGTGTGTGAAAGTGCTACTTCGCACCTCTGGATGGAAGGTAATGTAGTCCAACTCAGACCTAAAATAAATAAGTAAACAAGGGAGGCAAAAGATGACAATGACACGTTCCCTCTTTGAAAAGAGGTAGGACATTTTCAAAGGGAAGCATGTGGCAGTGAATGTTACGCGTTACAGTGGAAGACTGGTGTCAAGATTTTGCTGAGGAAACTTTTACTGCTTTAAACAGTGCTGTTGGCAAAACTTTCTGCTGATGGAAAATTTAATTTAAGAACATTCTCCTTCACTATTCCCGGTTGGTGGAATGATCTTCCCACCCCTATCCGGAATGCTGGATCCCTGACAATTTTCAAGTGACAGCTTTAAACTAATCTCTTTAGACACTACTTGACTTCATCAAGTAGTTCATTCTCCTCTTTATTTCTTCTCCTTCAAGCTTGCCCTTAACTTGAACAATGCCTAAAACCTGGTATTGTGAGCACTTCCTGTGTCTGTTTGCCTCTTTAAGAAGAATCGCTTTATGTATTCCCCAATTGTAAGTCACTTTGGATAAAGCTGTCTGCAAAATGACTAAATGTAAATTTAATGATCTATAATATGTTTAAAAGGAGGAGAATAAACCAGATGGGTCCTGAATTCTGATTTGATGATCAGGACATTGATTATTTTGTGTAGACATTTCAGTCGTTTCATTTGCAGCTTATTTGTCTGTCTTGTAGGTATCTAGAAAATCATATCTGAACAAATAAATAAAAAAATTATTTTGCTGAACTTAAAGGAATAGTTCACCCCAAAATGAAAATTTTGTCATCATTTACTCACCATTATGTTATTCCAAACCAAATGAGTTTCTTGCTTATGTTGAACATGGAAGAAGATATTTTGTAGAATGATGGTAATCAAACAGTTGACTTCCATTGACTTTTCCTACTTTGGAAGTTTAGTTCTTTATAATTCTTCAAAATATCTTATTTTGTATTCATCATAAGAAAAAAAAAAACTTGTACAGGTTTGGAACAACATGAGGGGGAATGATGACAACATTTTATTTTTGGGGTTAACTATTTTTTTAATTAAAGACAGTGGTTCAACATTGAAAATTAGTTTTGCAAAAAGTAAAATAAACTGTATAATCAAATACTGATTAAAATGCAGTGAAATTACATTTTAACATAACTGAATTTAATTATTATTACTAGCTTGCAGTAGAGCACATTAGAATGCAAAATTCTACCTTTTGTTTTACCTTGGCTATGGTGAATAGTAGTTACCGTGCTGCTATTTGCATTACACAGCATATGACTGAACATTAAACATTGGATATTGGTTTATTTTCTCATACAATGTTTAAACTGCATTCAGTTCAACTCTGAAATCAGAATTTCCTACATAAAAAAATTTAATGGAATACCACTAGGGCCTAACTGAGATTCACTACCATTCTAAAGTTTGAGATCATTAAGGTGTTTAAAAAATATATATATATTCTGCATTAAAATACATTAAAATTAACAGTCAAGACAGTATGCTCAAAATAAATGCTGTGCTTTTTACATTTTCTTTTAATCTTTTAACACATTGTGTCGAAGCGGTATGAGAACATATGTAATCAGTACAATAGAAGGGGCGAGATTTCATAGGCGGGGTGAGGTAGCGACCAGGAAGCTTAAAAGTAGGGATGCCAGAAGTATGGCATCGAGAGGCAGTGTCTTGTTCCCTCTGGGAATCAGGGTTACATGAGACATTTTCCTTCAGGAACTCGAGCTGCACTGAAAAAACTATGGGAACGAGTATGCCCACGCCGCCAGACTTACAAATCCCTGAATAGTGTGAAAGAGCACAGCTAGGGAAAGAGAACAGAAGAGCCCGGAGTGGTATGGATATCTAGGCCATATAACCAGTAAAACGCTAGGGGCGTGGATCAACCCGCTGAATTGCAGATTTCCTTTATAGAAACACCTGCTAGAGTGATCCTTGATCCCCAAGGGCGAGGGGAGATCAGATGATTCATAATAAATGCAAATGACATCCACTATCCACCAGCTGAGGGTCTGTTTAGAAGGTGGGAAGACCACCTTAGGGGTGATCATAGCACACTAGCAGCCTGTCCACCCTTCTCCACAGAGCAGTTCTGTGGAAGCATACATCCAGTGCTGAACACATACAGTTAAGCTTCTGCTGATCAGAAGTCCTGGAGTACAATAGGAGGGAACTTTAGGTACATAACTTGCTCGAGAGTAGAGAATTTGGCCAGAGCAGGCGCAAAGCCTAGGTAAGGGAAGGGTCCACTGAGAGGGCCAAAAGAAAGGTAATCTTAATAGAAAGATGATGATCAAATATCATCACTATAGGCTCAAAAGGAGGATTACAGAGAGCCTCTAACACCACAGCCAGGTCCCACGGTGGGACGCAAAATCATACCGGAGGCCTCAAACTCAGCGCACTGCAGAGGAAACATGTAATTAGGGGGCGTCTGTCCACTGACTGGCCAGCAAGAGGAGCATTGTAGGCCGCAATGGCCACCACATATACCTTCAAGGGGGAGTGCGTCAACCTTGCAGAGAATCAGGCCTCCGGGAACTCCAGTACTGTGCCAGCTGGGCAGTTAACTGGGTCACGCTGGTGGTCTCCTCATCAAGAAGTGAAAAGCTCCCTCTTCAAGGCGCACAGTTTCCTCATTGAGGGGGCTCTGTATTGCAGGATGGTCTCAACATCACTACGAGTTGTGACCCCTCAAGGGCCACACCCACTCTGTTTCTTAGCCTACCGGTATGAGGAGCTGGTACACGGAATGGGCTGCTCCCGCCCAGCAGTCCCAAAAGCTAGAAAGTGGTGATGAAGGATCCACTGAAGTGGAGGTGGTGGCTCACTATGCAGAAAGCGTTCATCGAACATGCTTTTCTGCTGTTCAGCCTGTTTCTGCTCTACAGCCTGTTTCTCTCAAAGTTTAGCTTGGCCATCGATGCCCTCCACATCAACCTCTTTGGAGGAAAACAAGCAGAGCATCTCTCCCCAGCTGGAAGAAACCCCAAAGAGGGCTTCCGATCCCAGTGAGCGGGTGCTGGGTCTGGTGGGTGGGGACGAAGAAGGGGACTAGCTCATCTCCATTCCCTCCACTAGATCCATCTGCGATTCCCATGAGTGCAGCTGCTGCTCCACCTCGGAGGAAGTGGGGTTGGCACCGCAAGGAACGCTGATGAAGGCTCCCTCCACAAAGAGAGCCTTCCAGGAGCAAAGCACACAGAGTCAGCTCTCAAGGGAGCATCGCGAGCGTCTGCCGCTGCGTACACTTCGACAATGCACAGATTGTGTGTATCTGCACCCATAATGTAGCGCAGACAGGGAGGATCACACAGTCTGAAGCACTGTCTGCTCTCACTCAAGTGTTTGTCTTATCGCTCGACTTTGACATGGTTTATAGTGAGGGACAGACAACACTAAATAAGACTCACAAACAGATAGAGACAGACACACACAAAGAGTGCTTGCTAAATGACAGAAAGCTGCCGCTGTATCCACCGCACATGCTTTTAAGCTTTAAGCTTCCTTGTCGCTACATCACCCTGCCCATGGCATCTCGCCCATCCATCGGAATGATTGAACACGTGACTCAGAGCGTGGTCATGCTGAAGCTATTCCCATAGCTTGTTGACACAAACTCAATTTTTCTGAATGGGAACCATTCATTTAAATTGTAATAATATGATTCAATATTACTGTTTTTACTGTATTATTGAGTAAATAAATGTATCCTTGTTGAGCATAACATACTTCTTTCAAAAACATTACAAAATTTTACAGATCCTAAACTTTTGAAAGGTAGTGTTGATTTAAATATGGCATATTATCTTCTCTGGTAATAAAAATACACATGAAAATGTTACCATTGTAATGCTAATGATAGAGCTGCCATATTGTTTCCATATGTATCAGTTATTTATTTATTTATTTAAATTAATAACACAATGGAATTTAAGTTTTAGCATTCACCCTTTGTTGTATTAGCTCATTGCAGCAACAAAATTTTTTATGTCTGTCCACTAACAGTGTTCCACAGTGTTTTAGACATTTTGACATGTTTATAGGGTAATTGCTGCTGGGTGCAGAAGTAATTTTGAAATGGCTACATCCTAATAATATAGTGTGTGTGTGACTCCATCAGTGTTTTTGTTCCTGAGGTGAACTATTGGCTTGGGTCCACAGCTCTTCATACACACTTCAGAGACCGATGCCCTGCTCTTAGCTCTCTGTTGCCCAGGAAACATCCTTCTCGGTGCCACAGGCAAGGGTGGGCCACCATTGTGGAGCTCTCGAGTAAAGCACTTCAGCTCACAGGACTCTAATTCCCTCTCTCATGCTTTCTGTAGAATCCCTCTACCTCTGCTGTTCATTATCTTTGGCCATTGTGTGTGTGTGTGTGTGTGTGTGAGAACACTTAATTTTGTTTGCTAGTTTTACACTATATCTGCATAAATATCTACCCCTGTACAGTATCTTGTTCTAATTATTAGAATGGAATAATTTTAATGGTGTCATAACTTTATTGCAGAACTGTGTTTTCTACATTGACATTTATCTGTAAGAATGGTTTAAATCTTATTTTTTGTTCATTTCTCAACATCAGAAACAACAAGATTACATAAACACAGCTTTAAATACATTAAAACGAGTAGCCACAGTAATAAACTCTTCTTCTTTATGACATTTTTATGTTATCTGTTACTTACATGCTGTTTTAGGACTGATTCCAAACAAGACAACATTAATCTGAAAGCTTTGTTCGTGTTCTGAGTCTCAGCGGGTCTTGCCCTAAAACTCCAAACCCCTCGGTTATCTGGAATTAATCTGAGAGAGAAGACAGAATCATTATTAAATTCATTAGGTAATTAATTCAATTTCACTAAAGCTGTGCTGAATTACTGAAATGAGTATGCAGAGTATTTTAATGCGAACCAGACTCTGAGTGAAACATCACAGAGATCATGCAGAGTGCAAAAACAAATAGTCACTGGAACTCGATGACACGGTGTTGCATTGTGAAAAGTTAATATTTGCTTGGCTTCAGCAATACATAATGATACTGTAGTGTTAATTTACACTAAAATACTGTGAAAAAAAAAACAGTTAATTTCCTAATGTTGTTAATTTTGTGCATGTTTGACAGTTTTAGAAAGTAAATAACATGAGAATGTCATGTAACCTTTTTATTTTTTCACACATTTCAATCTTCTGGCAATAGCTTTTGGCTGCAGTTAATTTGATAATTACTTTTTCTTTATTTATGCTCATAAATATTCGGTTACTTTGTTCATCGTAGTCTCAGCTAACTGCCTGATGCATACTAAATATAAAATGGCATGCTCTAGCAAAACATTGACAGATCCAGTCTGACTGGATGGCTTTATATATTTTGCAGGGTTGGCCTAACAAGCTACAAAGTACAGCACAGTTAAAAATCTGGTAAAATTAGAAGTTAAGTAAAGTATTTTCAAAACACGGTTATTTTAGTTAACTAAACCTAATAAATGAATAACTGGAATAGAAAAATAAATGAAATAAAATGAATGTATCATTTTTATTTATTTTAACATGGTACTAAAACTCTACAAAAAGAACTAAAACTAAAATTTATATATATTTTTTTAATAAAAAAATACAAAAAAAAAAAAACTAATAAAAAATAACAAATGCACACCAAAACGACTCAAATTACAACATTAAAATTAAAACAGAAAATAGAAAAATAATATAAAGTTCAAACTTTTTTGCATTAAAGTGAGTAGAAGTATTATTTGTTGAGACTGTTCTTCAAATCAGCTGAAATGCGTGGATATACTTTTTTTTTTGTCTGGTATTTGGTTAGCTTCTTTGTCTAATGGTTTGTGTGTGTGTGTGTGTGTGTGTGTGTGTGTGTGTGTGTGTGTGTGTGTGTGTGAATGGGTCTAAACTGTGGATGCACAACATGCACAAGGGTCAAGTCTCATATATACTTTTGACAAAGCAACACACAGGAGTCACTGGTAGAGCAAACCATTTACACCCAGCCACATCCACACCATTTTCAATAGCTGATCAATTAGCAGTGCTTCATTTTTGCAATGCAAAGGCCATCTATGCTATTGACAAGACAGTATTTATTGATTAATCATTTTTGTTTGTTGGTCTGTTTTAATCATCTACTGTATACCATACAGCTGCACTCACCCTATTCAAGTAATGCATTCATAGCTTCTCAGTGCAATGCAAAGCAATTTTCTCACAGTGGTTGAGGTTGATTGTGTGTGTCACCGACATTCAGCAAGTATGTAATCAGATAGGATAGATTTAATCATGTGCTGTCAAGCCATCTTATGCAGCCCTGAACTCAGACATGAGTCAAAGTGACAATTGCACATGTTTGCAGACTCAAAATATGACCTTTTCCAAAGATATTTTGCACAAGTTTGTTTTCTCAATTAAATTTATTTAGTGCTTGACTTTTTTGGGCTTTACGATTTTTTCACACCAAGCAAAAACAGACCAATCACATAGGAACTTTTTTTGCCAAGTGAAAAAACCATTCTAAAAAAGGAATAAATATAGATTGAGTATAAGAAACATTTATATTTCATCATTTAGCAAGTGGATTTTTTTGTGTGTGATATTTGTTTGGCTTTTTATTTATTTATATATTTTTTAATGAGTTTTAACAGTTGATATTTAGCTTTTTAGCTGTACAACTGTTCATATGTTCACTGTTTATGTATTTCAACATACATAAAGGTCAAGTTTCAGAATGAGCCGTTTTGTGAAATCTGCTAAATATCTGGCTTGAGTACAGTTTTTCATCTCACTCTTTCTTTTCTGGTGCCCTCAAAATGGGCTTTCTCTCTCTTCCTCGGTGGAGATTAATGGTACCCATCTGCTGTAACATGTGGGGTTTGCCTAGATGATGCTACTGTAACATGATACATAATGGAGCCATTGTTTCAGCAAAATGGCTCAATCAGCCAAGATTTGTTTAATACCACGCCTGATAAGACATCGAGATGTCTCAGACAAGGTCTTCATTTCAGTCTGTAGTTTCAAATAAAAGATAACTGTTATATTTGTCAACGGTAGAGAGGATTTATTTGATAGCTAAAAATGTATGCAAATGTAAATTAGAAGAGCATCATAATATAATGTTAAAATTATTTAAATAAACACTTACCCATATTAAATATCAGCATATACACCTACACAAACATCTATACATGCTACTGCTACCTATGCTTCCAAAGATGCATTTATAAGTATCTGAGCAAAAATACAGTAAAGATGGAAATATTGTGAAATAATATTATAACGGTTTAATATCTTTTAAAATGTATCGCAGTTATGCCACATGGTCCTTCTTATTCTTCTTCATGTTGAAAACAATTGAAATGGAAATTAAAAAAAAAAGTGCTGCTTCTCCTTTCATCTCATTACTTTGGCTTTCCTTTGCAGTTCATTTAATGACTCTTTATGTACCGTATGTGTGATTGTGGTACTTGTATAGTTGATGTTATAGCTTGGCCTGTTGAGCATAAAACATAAGTATCCTGCTTTCATGTTCATTTAAACACATGCTAACACAGCCTCTATTCTTTATTGACACTTTCCACCTCTGTAATGTATTTGCACAATACTATTAGCTTTAAAGTATGCCAGCTCTCCGTTGGATATCATATCTATCACATAATATTCACCATAGAGTCATAGAGCTGTTGTGCTAATGCAAGCCATCTGCTAGGCTTTCTTTTCTTCTTAGTTCAAGCTATCTTGTCACCATGCTGTGACAGTTATGCAAAAAGCACTAATACAAAGTGAGAGCAAAGTTTAATGTGGTTAATGAAGGCGCCACATTCATTTCACCCACGTTTCCTTGCACTTCACATTCTCACATGCACTTCATGTCCCTTTACAAACTACACAATACAAGCCTTTGATTTTAAGGGTCATATCATTTTAATTTTTCCTTAGGTCCACTCGTCAAGGTTTCCTGCCAGCAAAAACAGTAATAGGTTAGTTTGTCACCATTTTCCTCCCTCTCTTTGAACTTTAAACTTTGCTATTGTACCTTGAGGACTTTAATGCAGACACAGTCTTTTTGATTGGCTAATCTTTTCTCATAATATTTGTAGCAGGGCTCACTTGCAGGTCGCATGTTTGCTTTCAGATCCAATATAGTTTTTATTTCTTTCTTTGTCTGTATTATACTGTGTTGTGACAGGTTCACAATAGACTCGAAACTGAGGCACAGCAGCATTTATACGAAGTGTTTTGAGCTCTGACTGTGAAGATTGCATCCTGCCGCATTTATCAAAGAACTGGGGTGCGTTCTCCGAAACTACCTTAACGCTACGTCGTTCTTAAGTTGTACCTTAAGAAGTACCTTATCGTTAATACGTGGTTTCCGAAACCTTCTTAGTTAAGTATACCTTCTGTAAGTCATGCGTTCGTAAGGTTGGTCTGGAGCGCTCTTAGCTATACCTTATCGCTGCTGACGGTTCATACCGCTAGTGGCCACCACTATGCAAAAAGATTTTTTACATCGCAGTTTAATTACACATAGAAAATGTTATATTATATATAATATATATATATAATGTATAATGCACTAAGTTAATATTATTAATTTAATATTATTACTTTATTTTACTTTAAAATTATACACTAATTTAATATTATTAATTTAATATTATTAATATTATTAATTTAATAATATTATATTAATATTATATTTAATATTTATATTTTAATATTTAATAATATTATAATATATTATAATAATTTAATATTATTATATTTTACTTTACTTTAAAATTACATTTTTACTTTACTTTAAAATTATATATTGCTGAGAAAGACCTCAGTGTGGCTTGGCGATCTCTTTTTGCAGACTTTTTCCCCTACATAGTGAATGTCGGCATGTCTCTCATGTTTGCGCTTTTATTGAGGAAATCATCAAATTACACAAATGATCGATTTACGCCAATAATGTGATACGGCTGGTGGATAATAAGCATACGTTGTGGAGAACATTAACACACTTATGGCCGTGAGGGTTTGGGATTGTACATTTGCTAAATTATAAACACATACTCATATTTATTTCTGCATGTACTTATTTCAATAAGCCCCGATAAATGCAGTTTGTACTATTTCTAAAACGCTTTTTTATAAAGAACATTGTTTTCTCAATACTTTACCTATACCGCTGTGAAGGAAAGAGCGCACAATCGATCATCGAGGCGTCGATATCAACCTATTCAGCGCCTCCACCATGGACAGCAACTGCTAAGGTCGAACTTAAGAAGGTTTACCTTAAGCAACATCCTAAGGTATAGTTCGGAGAACACACGTAGCAAAGGTATACCTGTAGTTAAGGTGTACCTTTTGAGTATTCGTAGCGCGCTAAGAGACAACGTTATCGGAGAACGCACCCCAGGACTGTATAGATTATGGAAGAATGGAACAAAATAGATTATATATGGTACAGAAATGATTCAGCTTGAAATAAACAAATCCATTTAAGAGTGATGGAGGAGGGAAGAGGGAGAGTGAGAAAAAAGAGAAAAAGCAGAGAAGGAGTGATAAAAACACAGATAAGATGAATGTAATTGAATAAAGCAAGGAATGTGAGGGAGCAGTCAGAGATCCTGATCTTATTAGGATTAAGAAACAGGCCTTTGTGCTCGATGGTATAATATAAGCAAACACAGATATAATGGTAGACAAAGCAAAACATTTCAAATAGAGAATATTGATTAATAAAATTCTGATTTTAGCTACAGTTGGTTATTTTCTTTCAAAATATTTTACAAGCCTCTCTCCATGTGTACTATTTTAATGAATGTCTTTAGATATGAAACCCTGTAGAACACATAGCCAGACCCAAGATAACTTTGTCTGCATTATTTTTGTGGGAAAATTGTGAAACAGTGTGGCTCTTATTGGTAGTTTTTATTGGTAAAATTAGTCAAAGTATTTAATACAACAACACTCAAGGGTTGAAGGACACTATTGTAAGGATTTTTATTTTTTTTTTATTCAAATTTTTATTCAGCAAGGATGATTTCAATGGCAGTAAAGACATTCGTAATGTTACGTAAGATTTAAATAAATTATGTTTGTTTGAACTTTCTATTCAACAGACATACTTAAAGGAATCAAGGTTTCTGTTAAGCTATATTACATTAAGCTTTACGTTTTCAACTGACAATTATAAGAAACGTTTGTGAGCACTAAATCAGAATATTAGAATGAATTCTGAAGTATTGTGTGACACTGAAGACTGGAGTAATTCATATAACTTTAAAATATAGTTAAATAGAGTAATATTTCACAGTACCACTAGAACATTGAAAAGTAAGAACTACTGTATTTTGGTCATACATCTTTGATAAAAACAGCTTTGAGTATAACAGATAATAAAATAAAATCTTACTACTTACCAATATTGAACAGTAGTCTGTATGCTTTATGTATTTATTTATATTGTATTTAATTAATATCATATCTGATCAAAAACCAATAAATTAAGAAATTTCCGGCAAAAGGCCACAAGAAAGATAGAGCAAATCTTTTGGATGCATTTGCATTTTAGGGTTCAAGCATGTCTGTATGCAGTGAATGCATTTACGTGTGTTTTTCCTGTGAAATCAATAAAAACTACCCACTGTATCATCATATGCAAACCACATGGAAAAACCCCAGCTGCCAAGTGATCACTGATTTTCCTTATTAGATGGGCCATTTAAAACATCCAAATACTTCAGCGTCACTCCTGTTAACTTTGAAAGACGTTTATGCATCTTTTTCTTTGGACATCCTCCCCTGCAGCTTCCATGAAAAGCAGTGAAGAAGATGTTTGGCAAGGCTTTAACAGAGTGGAAATGTTGCCTTACAGAGTTTTGGGTCCGTTTTCAATTTTTCCTGATGATTTGTATGGAAATTGTCAGTGACAGTGGTGTAATTGTGGGATAAATGCTGTTCCACAGCCAGCTCGTAAATAGAAAAATCAGCAAGACGATTTTTCAAAGGGATGTTGCTCAGCTGATGGGGCTGCTGACAGCATGAGTCTGACCCTGCCGAGAATGGATGTGTGTGTGTGTGTGTGAGGCGATGGTTGTTTTTGGCAGCTTCCTGTCACTATCTTCACTGATGAACTCTGTGTCTTGATTCTGTCTCAGTTCATCTCTATCAGGGACGCAAAATGTGTATAAATAACTTCTACTATACAAAAAGTGAACAGGAAATTGAAAAAAAAGAGGGAGAAAAAAAGTGTATTACTCTATTTCAGAAGTAGGAAAGAGAATGGGTGAGCGCAGAAGCGAACAAGTGACAGATCCTAGGACAGACAGACTCAGTCCCGGAGTGGAAGAAGAGATCCGACAATGATAATCAGGTCAGTGTGCAGGCTGGGACGCGTTCCACTCCATCCGTCCCCTGGGAACCAATCATTGGTTTGTTGCCTCTCTGTGGATACAGAAGAGAGAGCGAGAGAGAGAGAGAGAGAGACCAGCGACTTCTGTCTGCAGCAATCTGTTACTTTTGGTGGATTATTTCTAATGCTGACAAGCAGTTCCCCACAGTATTTGCTTGAAATGTGTTTAAACATGTCATTTTAAGGGGATATCAGTTTAAATATAATTATAGAGCATTTAATGGAAGTGAATCTCAAGGACAGTCATTTTGATATAATTTCACTACATGCAAATTCAATTTCTATAATTAAAACACAAAATAACATAAACACATGATAATAATAAATTAATAATAATATACAATTGAATTGTAATATACAAAGCAATATTATAATAACCATAATAATGTTAATATTAAATATTTAGTTCATTAAGAATTATAAAATTTATTGTTTTTAATATTATTAAAGACACTAACAGTATATTAATACTTTATATAGAAAATCCTTTTATTTTTTAAATGTGATTTACTTATTTATTTTATTTTTAAATAATAAAATATAGTACTGATACACCACACATTGTCCCAACAAAAGGTAAAGTGTGACATCTTTGATTTATAAAACTCACTTTGACTTGAAAGACAGTAGTCTGACAGCGAAACACTTTGACAGGGTGTGGACGCTTTATCTACAACTTTCGAGCGCTGTGAGAATGGGATGAGAAATGTTTCAGTGCGTGACTCAGAACAGCAAACAGGAAATCCCCCTCCAATCAGCAGGAATCTGATATCTTTAATGCTGCTGGTTTCAAACTGAGCTGTTAAAACTTTGCCTCGATGAGATGGAATGATATCACGACAGAGAGGAGGAAGCAGAGGACTGAGCGAGGGGTTAATTGAGGTTGCTAAGTTTATAATAATTTAGGAACTCTAGCCCATCTTTTATCTGATCATGTGATTTGATGGGGAGTTTTCTTCAAAACAGATGATCGGGAACTTTTTATATATCGTGGCAGTTCATAAATTAAATGTACAGAAAATGGTGCTAAAAGGTTTTCATCCAAAAATGAAAATGTTGTCATTATTTACAAAGAAATGTAGAAGCAAGCAAATATGGCATGGCTTTTATCTAATGTTTGCACTTGTTACCACTACTCGTTTAGCTGTCATGTTATTTTAAAAGTGATGGATAATTAAAGGAATAGTTCACACAAAAATTTATTCATTTATTTACCCTCATGTTGTTCCAAACTTGTACATGTTTTTTTTGTGATGAATAACAAATAAGATATTTTGAAGAGTTTTGAAGAACTAAACAGTTGCTGGTCCCCACTGACTTCATAGTAGGGAAAGAAATACATGGAAGTCAATGGGTGCCATCAATTGGTTTGATTGCCAGCATTCTTCAGAATATCTCATTTTATGTTCAACATATGAAAGAAACTTAATAAAGGTTTGGAACAACATGAGGATTAGTAAATTATGACAAGATTTCCATTTTTGGGTGAACTATTCCTTTAATGATCCATTACTTTTAAAACCAACATACCACCTAGACCAGTAGTGGTAATAAATGCAAATGTGAGATGAAAACATCCATGCCATGGATGCCACAAGGCTTGTAGCTTTTTTATGGTGACTCTTGTTTCACAGGACTCATATTTGAACACTTTTGCACAGTGCTGTACCAGGTGAGCTACTGAGCAAGTTTACCACATCACATGGCAGAAAAGCCATACAAATGATAATGTGATGTGTTAGTTTACCAATAATGCTAAAACTGTTTTAGAAAATTTTTGCAAGGATCTACACAGTCTTTATTAACTAAAATTTGCCCTGTAATCATAGTTTGTGTGGAAAGTATTAAAACTTGTTGTTATATACATTTGTTACTGCAACTGGCTTTTATTTAAAATGGTTATTGCAGTTTTTTTATTTTTATTATTATTATTATTATTATTATTATTATTATTATTATTATTAGAGACACCTTTTTATATCGAACCTGTGTGCGGTAGTTTTTAGGGAGGTCCAAAAGTGCACTGTTGTATAAAAAGAAAATAGGCTGCACTGGATTTATAATGCAAGATCAAATTAGAGCATTTCAAAACATAATGCAATAAAATAGTAGTTTTATCGTAAATATATTGTTTCCATAATTGTTAGAAAGCAAAATTGCAAATGAATATAAAATTATTCATTGTCCAACCCTCTACGTAGTATGTCCTTGTTAGCTGATATAAATGTCTGAAATGGGTTTTCAGCTGCATGTGCTGTGTTTTACATTTTCAGGTTTGCACATTTGGCACATTTTGGAGAAAAGACATGTGAGTGAAGGATGGCCTAGTTCATTGACTAGTCTAGCATAAGTTAGCAAACTGGCTGAAATTGCTCTCAGCACATTTAATTCATTACATTTTTGTTACGGCTATGATTTGATAAATTGTCTCCTCCCAGCCAAAGTTCAAAAGTCACAGGAACAAATTGGACTTGTGGGAAAGAAACAACTTCCTCTGGGAGGAGAGAATGTGGGAAAGAAAGAGAGAAAAAAACGAAGTGTTCGTAATTGCCAGTCAAGCCCCCCCCAAAAAGGAAATGAAACGCTGAGTCAGTTCATTAGCACAAGACGTTATCGGCAGTCTTGCATGTTCATTTGCCGTTAAAACTGTCAACTTTTAATGGAAATTAGTCTAATTTTTTCTCTCTTTTCATGTGGAGTTTGTTGTGTTCTGCACACATCAGCAGAACAGAACAGAAGAGAAACAAGAGCGAGAAGAGAGAGAGTGAGTGAGTGAATCTAGCTAAGGTGGACAGATCCCACAGCACACAGCCTATTTATCTTCCTTCTAAAGTGGCGAATTGTGAATGCCGGCACTAAGTGATTCCATCTATCTCTGATTTCACGCAACTCACTGAAACGTTTGTGTTCTCCTCTATGGAGTCATTTTCAAAACAGTTGAAGTGCACAGGAGATCTGATTTCATTACTGTGTGTGTGTGAGAGAGAGAGAGAGAGAGAGAGAGAGAGAGAGAGAGAGTTGGTGTTATGTTTTCAGTGCCTTTTCCTTTGTCTTTAGCGAACGTCTATGTCATTGCTGCCCATTAAAATCACGAATGAAATTGTGCTGCGTTTACAGATAACTGATTGTCATGGAAACAATGGCTCTTTGGTGTATCTCCGCAGAACAACATCACATCCCCATTAAATCGTCGTGCCTCTGCCACTGCAGCAAATTTAAGTGGCGGACACGTGTTAGTCCCCACACGACAGGAACTAATGTAATAAGGCCTCTATCTCGTTTCAGTGGAGGAGCATTTTGAGCATTGCACCAGTGTTATGAGGCTATTACAAGCCGTATAGCTGACCTAAGATCAGCTCTGTGTTGTTATTAATAAAACAGAGGGATTTGGAGGGATGCAGCTTGAAATGGTTATGTGTGAGCGTTCTTCCTCCCAGAAGCCCCATAATTTGCTTTGATTGGGCCATCGATCTTGTTTACTGGGGGCACGAGTGTTTCTCACACCTCATCTAAACTGTTTTCCAGTAAATAAAGCTGCTCATAATTCCTTCCTGGATGCTGCAGAAGGAGTTTCATAGTTGATAAGCAGTGTTAGGGAGTATAGCGAACTAAAAATAGCAACGCTAATAGTGTAACTAGAGTTTTCAGTACTGTGGCAGTATTTAAAGGGATAGATCAGCTCAAAATTAAATTCTGTCATCATTTACCCACCCCCAAGCTGTTCCAAACTTGAATTTCTTTCTTCTGTGGAGCATAGAATAATATATTTTGAAGAATATAGCTAACCAAGCTGTTGCTTGACCCACTGTATGTTTTGTGGTAAGTCAGTGTGAGTAAATGATGACAGAAATGTAATTTATGTTTGAACTGTCCCTTTAAGCTATCTTCATTACAGCGTAAATAGACATTTTATAATGAGTCATGGTAAAGTGCGACCAATCACCACATTGCCTTTTTAATGAGTTTGAGTTGAGGGAAACAAATGCAATAACCTAACTGCTTTTCTGTTGACCTTATATGTAGCATAGAAAAGTCTGGTTCATTTTAGTGCATCATCTCATATCAAACGGTCTTTGTTCTCAGATGATGCTCAGATTTATTAATGCCATTGACTCCATATTGATCCTAAATAGTCCACTCTCTCAAAGCCGGGACACACCAAGGGCCCTATCATATACCTGGTGCAATGTGGTGCAAGGCGTGGAGCAAATGTGTTTTTGCTAGTTTCAGCCCGATGAAGTTCAATATGTGACCCTGCCACATTTTTTTTTACGTTGATTTAGGCATGTATTGCTGATGAAAATATCCCCTACACCAAACCTAAACCTGGTATAAAAATGGATTTGTTGATGCAACCGTGCCATCTGAACTTCGGACTGTTTTGTGGAACCATAGTTTCACAGGATTCATACCCAAGATCTACAACACTCAAGTCGAACTCTGTACTGCATGAGCTACTGAAAAAACCTACTGAATATAAAAACCCATATATAAGAAGCTGGATATTGGACGCTTACATTCAAAAGTATAATTTTTCAAGTGTCGAAGCATGCTAAAATTGTTATGAAATTATAACTTGATGTTCCTCAAGTAATTTTGTGAAATTTTTTTTTTTTTTTTTTTTTATCAAAACTGTTGACCTGCAAATCATACTTTGTGTGAAGAGGAAGAAAAGTTGCCAAGAGATATACTGCCTCAACTGGAAACTGCAGTGATTCGTATGTAGGTAAATTTTCTCAGTTTTGCAGAAATGTATTTAGAGGGACGTTTTTCCTACAGCATGTTGGATCTTTGGATAGTTACATAGCATATTTCTTCCTTGACTAACTGTAATGTAGCAATGATTTGTTTGTAGCTTGCTGCATATCAAATGACTTTTTTCCAAAACTGTTCTGACTGTCACTACTTCAGTTGATGATTAGCTTGTATCTTTGCAATATGCACTTTCAAAATAGCTTTCCCTGTTAACGCATGCTTACCTTCCTCCCACTTCCGCAGACACTCCTGTCTGTCTCCGTCTGTCTCTTTCTTGTCTCGCACACCTTCTTCTCCCATTACTCACGCTTTGACTCTTCAGAGGCAAGCAGGTTTTACAGTGAACAAAGGTCCAAGCGAGCACACAACACATCCATAATGAATGAAGGCAGGCTGTTTTAATGACCGGGTCCAGGAGGAGTCACAGCACAATGCTCTCCCAGCACCATCAGCTCTGTTCCCGGGGTAATGATATCACCCCTGGCCCTGGCGAGGTCTAGAGGAACCTGCTTCTCCATGAGCTTAATTATCTGTTTGATAAATGCCGGTCAGTGGAAGATGCTAGCTTGGGATTAAGGGTCAGCCTCTGAACCGGGACACGAAGACCCTGACAGCTGAAAGGTCATGGCACATTTGAGCACGCTAAGAGCTGCAAAATAACCGGCTTTGAAGTGCCATGTTGTATCATTTATTTAAGGTACACGGCTGCATTTTTAATAAACAAGACGCAATAGCCTGCAACATACGTGCTGTTATTGAAATGAGGAGGAAAGCCACCACAGAGTTGTACGGATGGATAGATCAATCATTTTAATAGCTGTGGTCTCTCGTATCGCGTGTGTAGAGGACATGGCACTGGCTGACCTGTTAGTAATGGTGTTGAGTGATTGATGGTTGATCTCTGCTTGCGGGAGAGCATACAGTGGGCGTCCCAGGGCTAATTTAGTCACTGCGGCTCAGGGGATGAGAAGATCCGATTGTGTGAAAAGACAGAGGAGCTTCCAACAAGCTAGGAGCATTAACGTTAGCCATCGAGAGCCAAGAAGACAGCTAAGACAAAACAAGAACTGCCAATATGGTGTTAACACTATATGGTCACACATGGTTGACTCACATTTGTGTGATAGACACAATTTATACTGAAACAGAGAAGGAGAAAGGGAGCGAGGGATGGATAGGAGAGGTAACAGCAGATGTTGAATTGTAAAAGGTGCATGGGGCACTTCAAATATAAAAGACTCTTTAACTCTAGATGAATGCAATATTATATCTGTCTCATTGTTCATTCACTTGATGTTTATTATTCTGACATCCCATAATGCACCACCTGCAGCACTTCCCACGCAGGAACATAAAAGGTGTCATTAATTAATTGGTTTGCTTGCTTTCTAATATTCTAATTGGACAGGCTGGTAATAAAGTTAACCCAATGAGATCAATGAATAATTACTGACAGCCAATGTTTAAAGTGATAGGTATCAAAAAAAAAATGCTCAAAGCTTGTTTTCATTTTGTTATTTACAGATTAGGACATTATGCTTTCTGAAGATCTTAACAAGGATTCTGCATTTGCATGATGGAATATATAGCCGAGTATAAGATATTTATTGAAAATAAATAAAATAAAAAAAACACATGAGACTATCTTATTAACCTTTAAACATAAATTCCCCTAGGAAAAAAAATATATAAAAATGTATCTTCACCTGTTGTTACATTTTTTTGGTATAATAAAACCAATAAGGTGAATATGATTATACTGTATGGACACAGGATCATCACAAAGTAAGCTCCTATCTCAAATAAAGAAAAAAACGACAACCTAACAAAATAAAAGATGACCCACTGCCTCCTTCCTAACAGTAGGAGGTGAGGCAGATTTGGGGAGTATGGTCGCTTCTTTTCCATTTTCTTTTTCTCTTTCATCCCACGTCTTTCCTTTCTGCCTTGTTTTGGCTAATCTTCACAGACGTGCCGCGGCTCTCACTTCTGGAGGTGGTCGGGGAACACAAGGTCAGGTCGTGACCAGAGTGAAAGCCTCCCTCTCTGCATAAGAGCTGCCTCTCCCCACCTCCATAGCCTCTATCTCACAGCTACCACCTTCATAACTTCCTGAAAAACTCCAAAATGTGACCCCCCCCACCCCCCTCCGGCTTTCTATGGGTAATCGTCCCCAGCTGGAGAGTGCAGATCTAAATAGGACCGTAGGGGAAAGAGATTTGTAATTTCAGAGAACCATAGAAACAAGAAAAAAGGGAGGAAATTGGTGGCAGGCCACAGAAATTAGCATTATTTTTGGCTTAAGCAGACATTAAAGATTGAGGAGCTGCTGAAGTCCCATTGAGTGTTGTTAGAGAGGATGAGGAGGTGCAAAGGGGGTCAGGATCTATGGCACATGGGCCCTTTGCACTGAAACCACAAACAGTGTGGATTTTCATACGGCCCTCCTGCTGAGCACAGCTCGGGACAGGTCCCATCTATTATTGATGCTTGTTTAGATTGGCTTCCTTTGGTGCACTTGGCTGTCATTTGCAGCATGCTCATCTTTTTAACACAACAAATTAAACTGTCCTGGAGTTCCAGCACTCAATGGGATTTTTCTTTATTTCAATCAGGACCACTTCCGTCAAGTATATTTCATGACAATTATATTGCATACAGTTAGTGTTGGCGGTATGGTTATGTTCTGGGCAACACTCCACATGCCTGTCCATGCAACCATGCTTGGACAGAGCGGGGAGAGCAGGAAGATAAACCCCCCCTGGGGTACAGAACAACACATTATAAGCATACATACTTACAATTCACAATTATATGAGTTGTAAACAAAATGTGATCGAGACTGCTTCCATTGAAGAGACTGTAAAGAAAGAACAAAGTTAGATCGGATTACAGGTTCAGTTGGTGGAGTTGAGGTTGGAGGAGGGAGTTAATTGCAAGCAGCGATGTGATGGAGGAGACACTGAAGAATGGGAATTTAAATAGACCGCAGGTGATAGGTGTCAAGACAGGATTGTTACATGTCAGGAACAGCTGACTGTCGGCTGATGCAAGCGTGACTAACGTGGCCTGACTGAACTAACGCGATGCTCAATTTATTTTTTAAATAAGTTAATTCTATATATATATATATATATATATATATATATATATATATATATATATATATATATATATATATATATATATATATATATATATATATAATATTCAGTCAACACATTCTTTTAAAATGAGTATATTTGCTATTTGCACTCTTCCTACCACAAAACATGTCATGTTTGCTTAATCTACCCAGATATGCAAGATAAAATCTAAAGTCTTACTGCATGACATTAAGAATGTAATAACATTTCCTCTATATCTGAGAGCCCTATCGCCCCGTATTCAATTTATCTTATGTTCTTTATCTGTAAATACAGCTGAAACCATCAAAACATGAAACCGAATACTGAATACTGAGCGTACTGGTAAACTAAAAGCACACTGAGGTGATGTTAACAGCAACTATATATTTTGTCTGTCTATTAATACAGTTTATAAGACTCAGGTTACACACAAGTTGCCTTGGTGCCGTGTGAATCTTTCTAAACATTTTTTCTTTCACTTTTAACTTTCTCCATGACATTGCAGTTCTCTGGAAGGCAGGCTTATCTGTATACTTTATCCGGGCTTGAGAACAAAAGAAATTGCTTTTAGGGATTGTGAATAATTAAAAGAGACGTGACAATACTAATAATTAATACAACACCCATGAATTGTGTAAATTTGAGGTCATTTAGCACTGTTAGAGTACAAAGATTTACTGTATTTTATATGATCATATCCAGTCATGAACTGTCTGATCTACTTTCTTAAAGTGACTTTATATCAATATTAATGTACACAATAATTGTCCAATGGAGTAAAACATTTGCTAATCTTTGGTAATATGTATAATTATGAGGTGTTGCATTAGTATGCCTGTTTATGTTAAACAGTTAGTAGAATTATTTAACCTTTAATCTTTTTCACATGCAAATACGTATTTATTTATAGTAAGCATTATTCCTTTAGTTTATATGAATGTACTTTAAATGGGCAGAGTGACTGTAAACAATGTAATAAAACAATTAAAACAATTAGAGTCACGTCATTCCCCTTAGCATCATACATGTACCTAGGTACCTGCAATTTCGAAATGTGATTTTGCAGCTGTCATTTCATGGTTTCTGAGCATTAGTAAGCCTGTTGTGGTTCAAGATGAGTGATGAGGTGCTTATGAGCAAACAAACAACAGGAATAATATAATTAACTGTCAAACTTAACTTCTGAATTCTCTGATTTGTCCCTCCGGCATCAAGTTTTTATTGCATGTGATATCATAGAAGGCATTATATTTGCAAATTTGATTGTGACAAGTGAGGTCTCTCATATTCTCTGCTGCTGTAATATCACTATATTGCTGTATGAAAATGTGTCATGCCAGGTAAGATGTCAGATGCCATTGTTTTTTGCTTGTCTTGAACTGACTGAATATGCACAAAAACAAAAGAGATTTAAGAACTAGTGAAGGGAATGTTTTAGGCCAATAGCTGCTCCATTTATTGGACTTTAAAGCAACTGCATGTAGCATTTATTTTCACCCTCTACTGTTAAGTGAGTGGAATTCTCTGATGTAAATGTGTCAGTCTTATGTTTACAATAAATAGCTGGTCTTATTTAATTAGTCAAATGTCCCTTGATAACCAATCACATCACAGCCTTGACTTTATTGAATTTCTGTTGGAATTGTGCAACATTCAAATACTGTTTGCGAATAACATGTTTGAAAAATTGTTAGTAACTTATCTTATAAAACTGCATTTTTTCAGTTTAATTTCTAAAAATACATCACTCCAAAACGTATGTTTAATGGCAAACTTGTTGAAGATTAGACAATAAAAAACAAAAAACAAAAACAACAACAACAACAACAAAAAACAAGCCTCTGGTGTCATTCTCTGTGAGAGTGAGAAAGAAACAGAAGCCATTCGCCTTATTAGACATCAGTTTACCATCTGAATTATTTTGAAACTGATATTTTAATGTCTTTTTTTTTTTTTTGTATTTTGCTGGAGTTTGACAGCATACATCCCCAACTAATCACATTGCATTGTAAAACAATTTATTTTATGTTCTATGAATGAAATAAAATCACATTTGAAACAACATAAGGGTGAGTAAGTGATGACAGAGTGTTCACTTTAGCATGAAGTGTTTCAGTAATCCTAAACTCAATAGCAGCAGCTCGTTCGTTTGTCCTATGCATTTGTGGCCTATTGCAAACCAGCCTGGTTTCAAGAATTCCAGGTTTGGAATTCTGGCAACAGGAGCTGAGTTCCATATCCAGTAACCAAATCCGATAATCAGGGTCTGGAATACTGACAAGGTTTGGCTTATTCTTCTTGGTCTGGCTGTGTGGAGTGGAAAAATTCCCAGTCTGTGCTATCAGCATGTTTCCCAGTGGATATCTGGGATTATTACAGCCATAATCCAATATCATACAGAGAGACACTCCACACACACTGTCTGTTAAATCCAGTGCACTTGGCCACACTTCACCTGCTTTTACACACACATTTTCACAGCACGGTAACCCATTCATGTCTCCTGCGGTCTTCCTCTCAAGGATGTCACAACAAATACAATAATCCGCCACAACAGAAAATGTCGATAAACTGCAGTTATATATGAGTCACTGCATATGACAAATGCAAGACAGAAAAACAGTCTCAAGTTGGACTCAGTGACTAAGATGGTTTCCTGTCATGTTAAAATAAAGCTGACATGGTACTCTGACATATGATTTTTTTTTTTTATAATAATCATAATATATGCCAAATGCTGAAATAACCTTTCAGTTTTTTATAAGGGTAAGAAGGGTTAGACACAGTCTTCTGCTTATTTTAGCAAAATGTCATAAATGAATAACTAAATAGAACACCAGACATTGACCCATCAACCTATGTCATGGTGGAAAATGGTCAAATGTCATTATGACAGAGTTCTCAAATATAAATGACAGCTGTCACTATGAGAATGACATTGTCATAATGCTTTTAACACACCTTGTATGAACAGTATCTCATTTGTACAACCCGAATTCCGGAAAAGTTGGGACGTTTTTTAAATTTTAATAAAATGAAAACTAAAGGAATTTCAAATCACATGAGCCAATATTTTATTCACAATAGAACATAGATAACGTAGCAAATGTTTAAACTGAGAAATTTTACACTTTTATCCACTTAATTAGCTCATTTAAAATTTAATGCCTGCTACAGGTCTCAAAAAAGTTGGCACGGGGGCAACAAATGGCTAAAAAAGCAAGCAGTTTTGAAAAGATTCAGCTGGGAGAACATCTAGTGATTAATTAAGTTAATTGATATCAGGTCTGTAACATGATTAGCTATAAAAGCTTTGTCTTAGAGAAGCAGAGTCTCTCAGAAGTAAAGATGGGCAGAGGCTCTCCAATCTGTGAAAGATCTGTGAAAAAATTGTGGAAAACTTTAAAAACAATGTTCCTCAACGTCAAATTGTAAAGGCTTTGCAAATCTCATCATCTACAGTGCAGAACATCATCAAAAGATTCAGAGAAACTGGAGAAATCTCTGTGCGTAAGGGACAAGGCCGGAGACCTTTATTGGATGCCCGTGGTCTTCGGGCTCTCAGACGACACTGCATCACTCATCGGCATGATTGTGTCAATGACATTACTAAATGGGCCCAGGAATACTTTCAGAAACCACTGTCGGTAAACACAATCCGCCGTGCCATCAGCAGATGCCAACTAAAGCTCTATCATGCAAAAAGGAAGCCATATGTGAACATGGTCCAGAAGCGCCGTCGTGTCCTGTGGGCCAAGGCTCATTTAAAATGGACTATTTCAAAGTGGAATAGTGTTTTATGGTCAGACGAGTCCAAATTTGACATTCTTGTTGGAAATCACGGACGCCGTGTCCTCCGGGCTAAAGAGGAGGGAGACCTTCCAGCATGTTATCAGTGTTCAGTTCAAAAGCCAGCATCTCTGATGGTATGGGGGTGCATAAGTGCATACGGTATGGGCAGCTTGCATGTTTTGGAAGGCTCTGTGAATGCTGAAAGGTATATAAAGGTTTTAGAGCAACATATGCTTCCCTCCAAACAACATCTATTTCAGGGAAGGCCTTGTTTATTTCAGCAGGACAATGCAAAACCACATACTGCAGCTATAACAACAGCATGGCTTCGTCGTAGAAGAGTCCGGGTGCTAACCTGGCCTGCCTGCAGTCCAGATCTTTCACCTATAGAGAACATTTGGCGCATCATTAAACGAAAAATACGTCAAAGACGACCACGAACTCTTCAGCAGCTGGAAATCTATATAAGGCAAGAATGGGACCAAATTCCAACAGCAAAACTCCAGCAACTCATAGCCTCAATGCCCAGACGTCTTCAAACTGTTTTGAAAAGAAAAGGAGATGCTACACCATGGTAAACATGCCCCGTCCCAACTATTTTGAGACCTGTAGCAGAAATCAAAATTGAAATGAGCTCATTTTGTGCATAAAATTGTAAACTTTCTCAGTTTAAACATTTGCTATGTTATCTATGTTCTATTGTGAATAAAATATTGGCTCATGTGATTTGAAAGTCTTTTAGTTTTCATTTTATTAAAATTTAAAAAACGTCCCAACTTTTCCGGAATTCGGGTTGTATATACACTGACAATTCAGTCTATTCAATCTCATTGCTGCCTATGACCAGGTAAGATATACAATTATTTTTATTTATTTATTTTTTGTTTTTCTATACGCACAGAAAAACCGTTGGTTTTCCACCTTGGCTAATACTGTGCACTTAGTTTAGCCCTCTAGTGAAAGGGACCTAAAGAAAATGAAGTGAAAATGTACTTTGACAGCTGCTGTCATTGGTTATCAATAGCTTTGTGGGAGCAGGGAACTCTGAGATTCAAACAGATGTGGGAGGGTTTGACAGCACTTGGCTCCACTGTGTATTTGTTATGGGATTGAGAATTTGAACTAGTGCTGTCAAACGATCAATCGCATACAAAATAAAAGTTTGTGTTTACATACTATATGTGTGTGTTCTGTGTATATTTATTATCTATATATAAATACACACACATACAAGCATACATTTTGAAAAATATTGACATGTATTTACTATATATTATGTATTATAAATAATGTATATAATTATATTAATAAATTATACCATATATAAATATATTTAATATATAAATGTAACATATTTTTTTCTTAAATGCATACATGTGTGTATTTATATTTATATAATAAATATACAGTCGTGGCCAAAAGTTTTGAGGATTACATAAATATTAGTTTTCAAAAAGTTTGCTGCTAAACTGCTTTTAGATTTGTTTCAGTTGTTTCTGTGATGTACGGAAATATAATTACAAGCACTTCATACGTTTCAAAGGCTTTTATCGACAATTACATGACATGTATGCAAAGAGTCAGTATTTGCAGTGTTGGCCCTTCTTTTTCAGGACCTCTGCAATTCGACTGGGCATACTCTCAATCAACTTCTGGGCCAAATCCTGACTGATAGCAACCCATTCTTTCATAATCACTTCTTGGAGTTTGTCAGAATTAGTGGGTTTTTGTTTGTCCACCCGCCTCCTGAGGATTGACCACAAGTTCTCAATGGGATTAAGATCTGGGGAGTTTCCAGGCCATGGACCCAAAATTTCAACATTCTGGTCCCCGAGCCACTTAGTTATCACTTTTGCCTTATGGCACGGTGCTCCATCGTGCTGGAAAATGCATTGTTGTTGGATTGTTGGAAGAAGTTGCTGTTGGAGGGTGTTTTGGTACCATTCTTTATTCATGGCTGTGTTTTTGGGCAGAATTGTGAGTGAGCCCACTCCCTTGGATGAGAAGCAACCCCACACATGAATGGTGTCAGGATGCTTTACTGTTGGCATGACACAGGACTGATGGTAGCGCTCACCTTTTCTTCTCCGGACAAGCCTTTTTCCAGATGCCCCAAACAATCGGAAAGGGGCTTCATCGGAGAATATGACTTTGCCCCAGTCCTCAGCAGTCCATTCACTATACGTTCTGCAGAAGATCAATCTGTCCCTGATGTTTTTTTTTTGAGAGAAGTGGCTTCTTTGATGCCCTTCTTGACACCAGGCCATCTTCCAAAAGTCTTGGCCTCACTGTGCGTGCAGATGCGCTCACACCTGCCTGCTGCCATTCCTGAGCAAGCTCTGCACTGGTGGTACTCCGATCCCGCAGCTGAATCCTCTTTAGGAGACGATCCTGGCGCTTGCTGGACTTTCTTGGACGCCCTGAAGCCTTCTTTACAAGAATTGAACCTCTTTCCTTGAAGTTCTTGATAATCCTATAAATTGTTGATTTAGGTGCAAACTTAGTAGCCACAATATCCTTGCCTGTGAAGCCATTTTTATGCAACGCAATGATGGCTGCACGCGTTTCTTTGCAGGTCACCATGGTTAACAAAGGAAGAACAATGATTTCAAGCATCACCCTCCTTTTAACATGTCAAGTCTGCCATTCTAACCCAATCAGCCTGACATAATGATCTCCAGCCTTGTGCTCTTCAACATTCTCACCTGAGTTAACAAGACGATTACTGAAATGATCTCAGCAGGTCCTTTAATGACAGCAATGAAATGCAGTGGAAAGTTTTTTTTGGGATTAAGTTAATTTTCATGGCAAAGAAGGACTATGCAATTCATCTGATCACTCTTCATAACATTCTGGAGTATATGCAAATTGCTATTATAAAAACTTAAGCAACTTTTCCAATTTCCAATATTTATGTAATTCTCAAAACTTTTGGCCACGACTGTACACAGTACACACACATATATTATGTAATCAAAACGTTTATTTTGGATGCTATTAATCACAATTAATTAATTAATTTAAACTAAAGTCATGACATCGAAATAATAAGCATTTTAAAGTTCTCTCAGAATAATATTCTGACACTTGCATAATGAGTATGTGGTTTTATTGATAAGGATAACTACAGTAAAATATTTATGTTATTGTGTTATTCGAATATGATTATTTTGGGGAAACAGTAAAGTTACTCCAGACTTCGGTATCACATGATATACTGATTAAATATTAATTAAATGTTTTATGAAAATTAAAAAAGTGAATATTAATTTGACAATTTGCTTTAGTTACAGCAGCACTCAAGTTGCATAAAGTCTATGTGAAACCCAACTATCACGTTGTCATAATTAAAATACAAATTTTACATTTTACAAGCATATTCTTGTTTTACAAATTCTTAAAACTTTTTATGTTTATTTTCCAAACATATTTTTAATGTTGTCTCTTGAGCTCTACTGACATCTTTACTGACCCATTGACTGCTGTGCTATTCATATGATTGCAACAGGCATCAGGCAGGGTGGATGGGCATCTCCCATCATACAAAAGGCATACAGAGGGATACCCTCCACCCTCTGTGTGTCTCAGTTTGAGGCTTAAAAAGGGTAGTCATCCTAGAACTGATGTTCTATCTAGACTGTTTTGAATCTGTTTGGCAGCTGAAACCCCATTGAAGATCCATCAGCTCTGTCCATCTTTTCTTCTTCATGCAGGCCTCTGTGAGAAGCTGACAGCTACCATAAGAATATAGTAGTCGAACAAATTCATAACACTTAAAAGAAGACATAAGAGCAGCTATTACTCTCTCTCATACCAGACCGGCTGTCTTCCGTGCCACATGATTCAGTAGGACGGCAGTAAACAATGAAGAATGGTCTGTCTTTCTCAAAATCTGTCCATCCTGCTCTCTTTGTGTCATTTGGCTGGGCCGTGGTAAACATGGTAGGAGTGTGACATACTGCCTGTCATCTCTCTCAAATGGACCCATTTCATTCACTTAATTGCTTTAAATCCAGAAAACTCCAGAGAGAATCAATCTTCCAAACTCTGTTTTTAAGTGAAGGATAAACCTGACTGTCAGTCTCTTTCTAATATTAGTTGAAACTAGTGACCTTTCTGGACTCCGTGTTGAGTAATGCTCCACTTCTCATGCAAATCACATTATTTGCCTCTTAGTTCAACAGGGAGCCATTTTGTACTTATTACATTTCGGACCCTTAACCTTCTTCCTAATGCTGATGGAAGAGAGTTGAAAAAACATTCCTCTATGTTCACACGCTCTCTCTTTGCCTGTTAGATGCAATAATAAATTGCGCTGGGGCCACAAAGCCTGCTGCTGTTGGCCAGAAGATTTCGATGTTTAGTGTGAGAAGTAAATTGGTTTAATTAATAGATAAACCAGTGTTAAACAACATTTATTTTATAGTGTTTATAACATAGGCATCTTTGGCTTGCTATGACTCTTGCTACAGCCAAATTCTACTGAGCTGCCTTGCTTAATATTTATTGACTGAAATCTGGAATTGTGCAATACTCAGTTAGCATTGAAATAACCTAACAGATAACATGCTCAAACACTGTGTGAAATGGTAGATTGAGCGGGAAATGGATTGAACTATTTTCATTAGTATTATCTAGAAAAGTATGTTTATTTTTAATTATTTGTTTATTTATTTGTATGAATTCTTAGATTACATGAACTTTTGATGAAATGGTTGATGAAAGGTCATTTATTTATTTATTTAATACGTCTATTCAAATGCATTAAATTGATCAAAAGTGACAGAAAGAACATGTATTAAGTTACAAAAGATTTCTATTTCTAAGAAATGCTGTATTTTACAACATTCTACTCATTAAATAGTGTATTACAGTTTTCACAATAAATAAATAAGCAGCACAACTGTTTTCAACTTTAAGAAATATTAGAATGATTTCTGAAGGATCATGTATATTATTATATACATATAATATACTAGCATATTGGCTGTTTATTAGTACTTAAAATGCACATATTAACATATTAATTCCTAGTTCTGCATGACTATTTTCTGGATCCCTTAAATATACCCAATACCAAAACAGTACTGCAACAAACTACATTATTTATTATCAATAATAAGCAGAATTGGAGTTGGGGAAAACTCTTAGCTGATAGTGAAAATTTGTTCCCTAAACTAAAGTGTTACAGTTTTTCTTTAAAATTTGATTTTTTTTTTGTATTTATACAGTAGGCATTTAGCAAATCACAGTATAGAATTTATTAGTATGAGTATTTCCTTGAAATCAAACCCAAGTTTTACTAGTTGAGTAACACTGAAGCTTTCGGCAAGTCAAATCCAAATGGAATTCAGTTCCCTAGGATGAGTTGGACCGGTTCAATACAGGTTAGGGACTTTTCCTCAGTACAGGAAGTAGCACAGTGAGTGCTTTTCTCTCTCTGGATGTCTGTCGTCCTCTCTCTTTGTTCTGTCTCGCAGCAGTTCGATACTTCAAACCCCCAGCTCTAAATGAACTGTGCATCCCGGATCTTGTCTCCACACCCTCATGTTGAACAATGATCAATAGCGTCTCCTGCCGTATCGGACCAGGCTTTTCATTCCCACCATTAAGATCTGCTGATCTGAAACACTTATCCAGAGTAATCTGCAGCATTTGGATCAATCGGCCTCCCTCGGCTCTCACTCCGGGGGAAGGCGGGTTAAACCACGCGCCCATCGTGAAGGAGGTCACCTCCAGCCACTTGACTGACGTGAAGTTTGTTCTACCACAAACATACATTCTCCTGCTCTTTAAAGCATTTTTCCTTCCTTTTTGTCTCTTCATATATCTTTATCTCTCGTACTAAAGGTTCCTTGTGCATCATTTTATGAATGTGCCTCCACATAGCAGCTATTTTCCTGACTGAATAGCTACAAATGGCTGCCATTTAAGGTACAGTTTTGTGAAACAGAGTGGAAAGAAAGGAAAATGAATGGAAGAAAGCTTGAAGGGAGAAACCCTTCTGACCCTCCATCATATGGAGGAGAAAAGCTCTGACAGAGAAAAACGGGTCTCTCTGGTAAAAGCCTTCCTTTTTTTCATTCTTTCTGTCTTGCTGTAATTTTCATGCTGATGTATGAAAGACGTCCGTTTTTGCTTTGAAAAGTCTCCTCATTTTTCTGTTGAGTGTAACGGATACCACTCTGTCTGTAATTATAGCATCACGGTTTGGCTCGAAGCAGCTGCTGTCGTTTGTGATCCTGACTGGTGTGTGTCATCACTGTTATTTCTTTAGCAGGTTTGACGGACGGGTCCTAATCTTGAACGGGACTGACGTCATTTGTTTACAGTTCCACACTTCCTGTAGCTTGGCGATATGACATAATGTAAGGTAATTACTGTCACCATGGAGATAGAGAAGAAGATAAAATATGTCTTAACCTGGGTGTTAAAAGGATGCAACGGTGAAAAATATGTGGTAAAAAATCTCCTTGGTAACACACAACAGATGCCATGGCAACCTTTACCTATCTCATTCAAGTACTATTTTGTGTGCCAGTTGTATTAGCAGTAACATTATTCTTCAGAGCTTATAAAGATAAAAAGGGAACATTGCAACCTGCTGCTATGATATGAATGACCGGAAGGAAGAGAATGAAGAATTGCTTTGGCATTTCTCCATGTGGCCCTTGTGTGTTTTACAGATTCATTTATTTTGACATCAAGCAACGTGTTTCTGAATTTGTCAGACAAGCATATTATAGTTCTAATGATTTGATTTTATATAATTTAATCATGTTTGCTAAACATATTACAAAATGATTCCTGTAGTTTACAGTGGATTCCAGTTGCTTTTTGAAAAACAGACATACGTTTCAATTTTTTTTTTCAACAAGCAAGTTTCAACAAGCTCAAAAATCCCACATACAGCTATATCATTTATCATATCATTTAAAATGCCTATTTTTAGTGAAAGCAGAAACACACTGTTTTCATGCATGTTTCTTTAAATGCAAATGAGCTGCTGCTTCCTGCCCCAGTTTCCAGAATAGTGCTGTGCCTTTACAGCTTGTTCATCAGATATTTTGCAAAAATACATCAGTATAGTTTTGATTTTCATGTCTTTTATGCTAAAATCATGCGTTTTAAACCATATAACTTCTGATATATGGTTTTCTGAGCACACGCATCCAAAGCACTCGCACAGAAAGCAGATGTCATGGCATGTGAGTACTAAACTAAGTTCACTTTCATGTTTTATTGCACTTAAACTGTCAAATACACACAAGGTTGTTAAAAACACACATAAGATACACAAAGAGTCAGGTATGTCTGTGAAGGTAAACAGCTTGGAGAGAAATAACATGTTTATATTAGATTTGTGTTGCAGCAGCTTGATATAAAGTAAAATAAATCAATAAATCCAATGTGCTTTTGTCTCCTCTGAGGCTGGGACTCTAAAAAATGTTCTGTGCTCGTCTCTGCAGCTAGCATGCTTTACTTGAATATATGAACTTAAAACTGGTACACTTCTTGTGAAAACACAATGGCGGCGCTGTGGGAAGAAACTTGTTCCTTTCTCTTTGGAGTGTTACAAGCTCTTGGTGCATAAAGAAAATCTGTAAAGTTGCAAAGACTAAAGTCTCAAATCCAAAGAGATATTCTTTATAAAAGTTAAGAGTCAACCATGCCCCCACATGTCTATATGTACGTCATGATGTGGGAAGATTTGTATAACACCGGACAAATGTTATTACAAAGCAATGAAGTGTTATTTTTATTCGTACCTTTTTTTTCGTTATGAGCTGGCCAATCATCGCACACCTCGCTTTTCAGAACAATGAGTTTTGTAAAAATCAATGCGTTTCAGAAAGACAGCACATAGAGGAGGAACATTAATGCACATTATGTGGAAAACAATAAGCAACGTCATATGACACCGTTAAGGGGTGGTAATATTTGTATTGTATGTATTTTTGTTTTTCAAAAGCTTGCAGAGAAAGGCTTACCTTAATAAATAAATACTAGGTTGTTCTTTGTCACATTTTCTGAGTTGGTAGATGCATCAGGGACCCGATTATAGCACAACTAATAAAAAATCAATAAAGTATTTAAAAAATATAATCAAGTATATAAAGTATATATATACGGTATATATATATATATATATATATATATATATATATATATATATATATATACAGACCAAAAGTTTGGACACACCTTTCCAATTCAAAGAGTTTTCTTTATTTTCATGACTATGAAAATTGTAGATTCACACTGAAGGCATCAAAACTATGAATTAACACATGTGGAATTATATATGGAATTATATACATAACAAAAAAGTGTGAAACAACTGAAAATATGTCATATTCTAGGTTCTTCAAAGTAGCCACCTTTTGCTTTGATTACTGCTTTGCACACTCTTGGCATTCTCTTGATGAGCTTCAAGAGGTAGTCACCTGAAATGGTCTTCCAACAGTCTTGAAGGAGTTCCCCGAGAGATGCTTAGCACTTGTTGGCCCTTTTGCCTTCTGTCTGTGGTCCAGCTCACCCCCAAACCAACTCGATTGGGTTCAGATCCGGTGACTGTGGAGGCCAGGTCATCTGGTCATATATATATATATATATATATATATTTTTTTTTTTTTTCTTTTCAAGATATCACCTTTAATTTTGATAGCTGGTCCCTATATTAAAATGTTACCATGATTTTTTAATTGGTCTAAAGTGACAGCATTTTTTTGACAGCAATCCATTTATTTATTTAACTTTCTATTAATCAAATAATCCTGTCACATTGACTGTTTTCAACATTTGTAATAATAATTAATTTGTCTTGAGCACAAAATCATTATATTAAAATGGTTTCGGACAGATCATGTGACACCGAAGAGTAAAATAATAACTGCTTTGCTATCACAGAATATATTAAATTATATTATTATTATTATTATATTATTATATTATTATATGAATGCAGCATTCGTGAGCATAGGAGACTTCTTTCAAAAACATGCGGACTCCAAACCTTTGAACTTTAATGTTTGTCTTTGAACTAATGTAATTGTTGTTTATTTGACAAATGATACATTATTTTTAATAATAATAATTAAATTAATATTAACTTTAGCTGAATTAATATTAATAGTAATAATTTATCAAATTAAATTAAGGAATACAAAATGAATACCATTTTCCTTATTTCAGTTTTTTTTTATATACATAAGCTTTCACAAGGAGCCAGTGATCAGTGGTCTGGTTTTACTATTGATTTTCCACAGTTGTGTTTTGAAGGTTAAAATAATTTGTTTTACATTTTAGGGTTTGTGTGATCTACTGAAAAAGACTGAAATCTACAAGAACCCCAAATCTCTCCTAATCCTTTGGAAATGGTCTATTTCAACCTCACAAACAGCATTTTTATTCATTTTCAGCCTAATTTGAATGAGGCGCTATCCTGAAACAGCTCTTGTCTGGGGTGCCTGAAGAACCCAGAAGTGTCACCAGCAAGCCCATGTTTGTAAACCATAATTTCATCTATTGAAAGTGGCATGTAGCAGACGGTCTACTAGTCACACGGATACAAAGAGATCTACAGCTTTAATTCTCAAAGAAACCTGATATCTCCAGGTATCTGTCTGCAAAAGATGAAAGATTACGTTTCCTAAGCATCTCTGTAAACCTACAGCCCTCTTGAGGCTTGTGTCAAGTGTTATCCAATGGTTGGAGGAGATGGATCATCTAATGTGCTGGTTGCCCTGAAGGGATTCTGGGTAAAGTATCTAAATGGAAGATGTTGAGGCAGTCCTTGAAAGTGGACATAGATTAATGTTGACCTTTCTGCTGTTTAGTTATTCCTGTGATGAGCAGCTGTTTATCCCTTGAGCTCTATCAGCGTAACAGTGTGAGTGAGAGGAAAGAGTCAGAACAGATTACTGTTATTCGGATGGGGAGCAATGTTCATTACAGTCCAGTCTGTCTACTTTACTCACAGTCTTTCTCCATAGGCAAGAATGATCTGAGATCTCTTTAATATATAAGAACCTTCTGACCAAAATGAGATGAAATAGTTTTTAGTATTTATCTCAGTTGTGTGTAGTCTAGAAAACAATACTGTTTTGTAGCATGTTTTGATGTATTTGAAATCTGGGGACACCGTGGTTCTAGTTCTCCTAGATCTGTCGGCGGCTTTTGACACCGTTGACCACCCTACTCTGTTAGCTAGACTGGAGACATTGGTGGGCATAAAATGCTCTGTCCTGTCATGGTTCCAGTCTTACCTTACTGACAGAAAGTTTTTAGTAAAGATGGGAAACTTTTCCAGCTACATGGCACCTCTGAGCTGTGGTCTTCCACAGGGCTCTATTTTGGCTCCATCTCTATTTTCTCTTTACATGCTACCGCTGGGCACAATTTTTAGGAAACACTGTGTATCATTTCACTTTTATGCAGACGACACCCAAATTTACATTCCAATCAAGCGCAATAATCCTGCAGCATTAAACTCTCTTCATCTATGCTTAGAGGAGGTGAAGGCATGGCTAGCTCAAAATTTCCTATCTCTTAATGATGATAAGACTGAGGTCATTGTTTTCAGCCCGAGTGAAAGGTCCCAGTGCACATGCCCAGACTTGGGGAATCTATCTCCCTTTAAATCTACAGGAGTGCGGAACTTAGGTGTTCTTGTGGACCAGTCTTTAAAGTTTGATAAACACATCTCATCTGTAGTTAGTTCCGGTTTCTACCAACTTCGCTTACTATCTAAAATCAAAAGCTTTCTCACTCCAATAACTCCGGAAATGGCGGTTCATGCTTTCATCACGTGTCGGCTGGATTATTGCAACTCACTATATTGCGGTATATCAGATTCTCAAATTTCCAGTCTTCAGTTAGTCCAAAATGCTGCGGCCAGACTCATCCATAATTGTCGCAAATATGATCATATCTCTCCCATCCTCAGATCTTTACATTGGTTAGCAGTCCGGCAGAGAATAGATTTTAAAATTCTTCTCTTTGTCTTCAAATCTTTACACAACCTAGCACCGGTTTATCTCTCTGAACTTATTCATCCATACATTCCGTCCAGAAGTCTCAGATCCCACGACCAGGTGCTGCTGGTAGTCCCTCGTGTCAGACTTAAGCGTAGAGGGGAACGTGCTTTTGCGGTGGCAGGACCTCGTCTGTGGAACACCATGCCTCTAGAGATCAGAACGGCTCCCAAACTCTCTGTTTTTAAGTCTCTGGTGAAAACTTACTTATTCTCGTTAGCATATTGATTACTTTTATCAGGCTGTTCTTATTTTTTTTACATCTGTTTCTTTGATTTATAATTAATCTTAGCTTAGTTGTTCTCTATGTGCTTATGTGTGTTTTGCTGCTTTTATTTTTATATGCTTGTTCTGTAAAGCACTTTGGTCTGTCTAGCGGCTGTTTAAATGTGCTATATAAATAAATGAACTTGAACTTGAACTTGAAATCATTTTTGAATTTTTTCGAAATTTTTGAAATACATTTTATTCCTGGAATGACAAAAGCTGAATTTTCAGCTGCCATTATTCCAGTCTTCAGTGTCACATGATCCTTCAGAAATCATTCTAATATGCTGACTTGGTGCTCAAGTAACAGTTCTTCTTATCAATTTTACAAATTTTATTGAGATTCTTTGGTAATTGAAATTTGATTTAAAAAATAATCATAATAAAATAAACATTTATTAGAATATTTTGTAGCTTTATGGCTTTACTGACAGTTTTAGTCTATTTAATCCATTCTTGACAAATGAATGTTCAAAATGTATTTATTTAAATTTTATATTTATAGAAATAGATTTTAACTGCAATGAATATATATATATATATATATATATATATATATATATATATTATAGGCAGGTGTGCCTACATTTTCGAATATACTTAATGATAGTAAAGCCTGAAATCACCTACATTACAGCAAGCAGCCAGCAGTTCTCCTCCTAAATAATGCCTCGATGGAGATATAACAATTCAAATAAGTATTCTGTGAGAGATACAGTAGGTGTTGGAGTAGAAGAAAAATAATTGATAGATAAGATCATTATCTCAGTTTGATAAAGGTAGATGGAAAGTCATCAGCATGATGTATATCTAACTTTATATTATCTCACTTACTGAGCCAGCAATAGGATCCATTATAAAGAGGTGAACAGCTTTCAAATTAAACTCATCCTCATATGCAAGATGGTGTGCATCCTGACGACCCTTATGTCATAACGGTGTTAAAGCCATATGGGATTCTTAAACATCTGAGGCTAAAATAGGTTGTTAATTAATAGAGTAATTCTGCACCAAACAGAGAAAATAAAATAAATAAATTAAAAATCTAGCACGGATCACGGCGTACGCCATAGAGTGTGAAGGCAGTCCTCCATGAATGAAGATGCATAGCTGTACTGTAATTAGTTTTGGGACTTGATTATTTGATTATGTGATGTAAAGTCCCCGGTCCTGCACCACTGAATAAGCGTATTGTGCCCGTTCGCATTAACGAAGGCCGTAATCCATCCTATCGCATATGATACAAGCGGTGCACAAGTCCCACCACATCTGATTTAATTAGAAACTGATATCAATAAACAGAGCTCACTGGAGTGGAAATAGCAACTTCTGTTGAGATGCTTATTTGAGATGGTGTTTAACACAAAGGCCATTAAAAACTCAAAGGATGATTAGATTAGCAAGCGGGTTACCATAACAGTAGTGACTTGTATTCACCTCTTTTACAAGTATTTTACAAAAAGAGCAATGAGATGTGTCATTATATTATTATTATTATTATTATTATTATTATTATTATTATTATTTTGTTGTTTGTTATTATTCCCATCTTTTATTTTATTTTATTTATTTTATTTTATTTTACAATCTGCTCCTAACCAGAGTTATATAATTAAATCAGCTGAATATATTTAGTTAAGTATCAAAATAGCATGGCTATTTGTATTCATTTCAGGTTTTTTTTTTTTTTTTTTTTCATTTTACTGGTCTAAAGTTACATTTAGAGCTTCTACACATGATAAAAAGGCTGTTGTTGGGAATGTCACAGTTCGGTAAAGGTTTTGCTGCACCGGAGGCTAATTGACCTCTCCTGCTTTACTTCCTGTGATAAACCACACAATTTTTAGTCAAGCTGGATGTTAGGTCATGACGGGTGGGCATATCTGAGTTGTGTAGAAATATAAACAAACAGACATATAAAATGGCTTTTTATTTTAAAAAGGAAGATTCACACATTTTCTGTTGTATGCAGATGTCTTTATTAGAAACGTTATGAAGCTAAGTGTAAGAAGAGAGATGAGCTCTAGTTATACTATGCTCTGAGGATGATCTTCTGATCACCAGAGATCCATGTAAATGCAAAATACTCACAGACAAAAGAAAGATTTTCTCTGTGGATATAGATGACTAAATAACAGCTCAAGTAGAACACATAACTCTGAAAGAAGCACAGATAAATGTATTTTTTTGCCTGCCTTCATATCAGAGAACAGATTTGTCTTTGTTTTCCTCATCAAGGACTGTATAATTTAGTCAGTGAAGCCATAATTATCACACTATGCAAAATGGGAACTCAGTGGTGGTAAGACAGAGAAAAGTGCCCAGAAGTGCCTGGCATTATACTCAGGCATATTCTAGCTTAGAACTGCTCATAGTGACTTCCTGACCATTATATAAGGTGCCACACTCATATATCGTTCAGTCCAAATACAATTTCAGAATGAACTTTTGCAAAAATCCAGCGTTGGAATGACCCTAATATGTGAGGCAGTCCAGCATTATATGATTGTCACAATCATGTAGAACTTATCCGATTTTGTCTGGGAAATTTCCTTCTAAAATGAAATCCTCAGCAGCTCAGGTGAAGGGAGTCTATATTTGTTTTGTGCATCCCAAAATACAGCACTTGTAATGCCTCTTTGGCGCTAACAATGAGCTATAGCAAGAAAACAGTAATGGTGGCCTGCTGCTTTTCACTCATGGCTTTGTCTATGCTAAAACTGTGGGGCAGAGACTGCCACAAATGGGCATGACTTTTTCCCTACGATTACGTGTACGTAGGGAGAAACTGGAATCTCTTGTTTTAGAGACTGCTTGAAATTTATTGGGATTTTAATAAAATGAGTGGGTGGATTTAAAGGCTGGTTGTTTTCACACACTGCGGCAGTGTTCAAAAACCTTATAAAGGTGATTTTTGCTATAATAGGTCCCCTTTAAGACCTGCAGGTTTGCCTTGTGATGTTATGGTTAGCATGATGTCTGTTTGTTTTTGTGTTCATGCACATGCTGCAAGTTTTTCTTCCAGTAACACTGAGTGAGTACTTCTCTTTGTAACAAAACAAATTTGTTTAGAATGTGTCTCTGTACATTTGTATTTATACGCATTGGGCTGGTGTGTGAGTGTATGTGTGTGTTTAATTGTGTGTGTGTTAGAGAGAGAGTGTGTGATTTCATTTTCAGGTTTTATGAGAGAACTCCACTGAGGTCAGACTTGGTTTTACACTTCAAATAAAGAAGCAAGTGAAACATTTATCGACTCCTAACAAGGGAGCTTGTGCAATTTTCAGACAGTTTGAAAGAACAAGAAAGTCTTATTATGGCATTAATATCATCTACAGCACTTTTGAGTGACAGTCTGTTATGCTGAAAGATGAAAGCTGCTTCTTCACTCTCACCAGCTGAAGGTCTATTTGTTTTTGCGTTTTTCTACCCATTGAAGCACAACCAGCTAAAAGCTTGATAAAACCGCTCTCCTGATGGGACGACTTCAATACCCTCATCTCATTTCCTTCATAGTTTTTGCATAATCTGTTTTCTTCTCATTTTCAAGTATTTTTATATACCTTTGTTATCGCTCGAGCTTTAGTTTGCCGAGTCGTGTTTCATTTTGATTCCCTTTATTCCACTTCAGCGAGCCAGCGCAGAGTGATTGTTTGCATGGCAACTATCCGTGTTCGTTTCTTCTACTCCCCTTTTTCCCTACATGTGCATAAATAAAACGATAGTGCCGCTTTCTTACAAATTAATTTCATAGTCACTGACTTCAAACTCTTTTGTTTGCTAATTAATTTGTACCCCTCAAAAGATAAGCAGAAAGTACTGAGAGACAATGCTGGGGTATTATCTGGAAAACAGCAAATAAACATCATGATAAAAACAAGCAGCAGGAATGGTGTGTTTTCACTCCAAAACAGCACAAAATTATCTCAAAAATCTATTATGTAAATCTTCCTCTTGGATATTTAAATTAATGCATTGACAACAGTTGTAGGGAAATAATGTAGCATATTGCCAATATTGTAGAATATTGTGGCCTAACTAAATAAAGTTGTTGTAGAAATTCTTAAACACACCGTATAGCAAACATCTGGCAGTTCTCAATGGAAACAGCTACCCCGACCCATTCTGAAGAACACCTGGAAGTCTGAAATCTTCTAGTCATGAAATAATTGTCCCACTTCCAATGACTAATAAACATTGTAATACAATCATTTACAAAGGGTTCAAGTGAACAACATTAAAAGCTTTACAAATGAAAAGCAGTTATGTATGTATGCCATCTTTACAGCTACATCTTTGTGGTTTATTTTCTTAGGCAAGTTGACAGCTACACTGTAATTTTGTTCAGGCTTTTTTGCTTGTGTTTTAAGTTTAACTTATGATGTGAATAAAAATTTATTAATAAAACCATACAAGTGACGATAAACAAACAATCTGACATTGCTCGCTGTCGCTGAAAGCCTCACATGTCCCTACTTTCTTCTCTTTTCCCACGGCTTTTTCATGTCAGTTAGCGTTGTTGTGGTGACTTTTTAAGAGACAAACAAGTGAGACACTCTTTGCATCTTTCATTTATGACAGTAAGTACATTGCGCACAGACAGACTCTCACAAGATGACAGATTCATATTTAACAGAAGACAAATAAAGTACTAAATGCTGGCAGATGTAAAGGGAGTCCAAAGGAGCATTGATGCACATTCCATCTTTAGGAGAGTTATGCAAGACATTCAGTGCACATGTAGTTTGTATGTATTTATGTATGTGCATTTCATCTTTAAAGGTAAAAGATGAGGTTTAGGAAAATTAACATAATTATTATTCATCACAAATATGGTGATTAAACAACAAATACTGGCAGATGGAAAGGGAGTCCAAAAGAGTAATGGCCTAATTCCCTAGTCTATGCAAGAATTAATTTATTTTCTAAATTTAATCCTTATAGAAGATTGGATTTTGTGTTCAAAATCAACAGAAATATGCTCATAAAAAACATTGGTGACAAAATAACAGGCAAACAAAATCCTGGCAGATGGAAAGTCCAAAGGAGCAATGAAGCAGAAATGCTCTGAAATTAATAAAATTCATTTATTTATTTATTTTTAAATGCAAATTTCATCTTTAAATATAGTTGGTCGGTTTCGATGTTATGAAAATCAACATAAATATGCTCATCACAGAAATGGCGGTGAAGCAAAGCAAATATTAATAAGAAAGATGGTTATTTTCTTTTGAACGTGTGTGATATTAATATACGCCCTTCTGTGGTTTTTCATCAAAACAGGCTTATATTGAGTGAGTATGTGTGTGTGAGAGTGTGTGTTAAAAATGGGAGACAGATCAAGAGACACAAAAAGTGAGATGCCATGTCAATATTTTTTAACATTCCTTAGAAGTGCTTATTAGGTTACTGTCTTAGAGGAAAACTGACCTCTGGAGACTTGAACCTTCAAAGAGAAAAAGGGCAAAAACTGTGTCCCACACACACATGCACTCTTTCTGTGTTTCCTGGAGTCTCTGTCACTCCCACACATTAAACGCACACACACATACACAGGATAGAGTGGCCGCAGGGACAAACATAATTATATTAATTGTATAGCATAATGACACATTTATTTTAATGTGTTCCTTCTGGTAATTAGTGCATGTACCTGGGGCTTTCAATAGTCTCTCTGTTTCCTCTTTCACATTTCCATGCATATTATCTTGCTTTTGTCTTATTGTCCTTGGTGGAGCTTACAATGAGCAGCGTTTAGTTTGTCTCCAGCAATTCCCTCACAGGTGTTCCAGCGCACAGAAAATGTCATAATTATTAGATTGCTCTTTTATTACCTTTGATCGTCTGCCGCTCTATGCATGAGAGCAGGTCTGTGGGGCTATCTCTAAATTTCATGCAAAGATGTCACAGGACCCCTACTCAGGACTGAATGCATAAAAATGATTGCCTTTTTCTCTCATTTGGTCATGAAAATTGAGATCTGAATGAATTGTACAGGTATAATGAGGAAATGAGAGCTAGGAGGGAAAGATGTAGCTAAAACATGGAGAGGGAAGGAGCAAGCAACGTGACTAAGAGCAGAGAAACAAAGCAAAGGACAGGGGAGCGTAGCATTAGCATTAGCATTAGCCTTACTAATTGAATGAGCTGGCTAATGTGATTGTAAGGTGGTCATGTTAGCTTCAGGGTCCAGTATGAACACATTGTGGCCTTTTCTGCACATTGATTTCAAAATGAAGGCACAGTTTCATGATTAAAACCTAACAAGAAGAAACAAATTCTACATCTCGCCTGAATGCACTTATCTTTTGTTGTTTTGCAGCTGCAAGTGGCATTAATTTATCTGTGGGATGTTCATTATTCCTGCTTAACCAGACTTTCCCAACGGACTGGCCCAACAATGGCAAATGTGTGATTCAGAAGGACAATGAGCTTTCATGTGGAAGAATGGAAATGTGTAGGTGAGTGGAACAGATTATTATTATAATTTTTTTTACAATGTGGAAACAAAATACCCTATTGTTATAGCAAATTGAGATGATTTCTAGAGTTGTAGTGAACATTTTGTAGATTATTTTCATTTTGCAAAATGTCAAATCCTGCTTAAACCAGCCTAAACTGGTTTGTTGGTCTTTATGAATTAAGCCTCCAAGCCTGGCCAAGCTAAAACGTGGCCAAATCTTTCTAAAATCAGCGAAAAGACCAGTCTGGAGGACCAGCTAAAACCACTTTAGGCCCGTTTAAGATATTTTAGTGTGGCCTCCATGAGAAAAAAAGAACATAATATGCATATTAAATAATGGGTCATTTTCACCAACTGTGCATGTGCACAGATTTTTGCTTGAAATCTGTGCGCAAGTGTTTCAAACAATTTATGTTGCATCAGTACTTTTATAACTAAAATAATTCTCTTCTCAGTTCATGAAAAATCTAGCAACTGAAGCTATATATATATATATATATATATATATATATACAGTGTTGGGAAGGTTACTTTGGAAATGTAATAGGTTACAGATTACAAGTTACCCTGTTTAAAATGTAATAGTAGTGTAACTTTTTCAATTACTTTATTAAAGTAATGTAACTAATTACTTTTGAGTACTTTTTGATTACTTTTCTAAATTTGTGAAAATTAAAGAATAATAAATAAAAGCATATACATCAACTTAAATACAGTTATCTAATAAGCATGTGACGTATTCTGTGTAATAAACTCCTGAAACATTGGTGTTTTTTTAAACGGCTTTCTCTTTGTATTTGATGATAGTTTTCTCAAAATAAGTAAAATGCACATGAAGTGACACAGAGCAGTTCTAGAAATTATGTTTATGTGCTCGTGTACTCCTATATTGAGGCGGCAAAGGTTGAAAACAATGCGAGCTTCAGTAGGCCTATGTGTAGTAAATGAAACTACTAGTCTTTGCCATTAATTTACAGGAGGGGCGGACTTGGAAAAAAATTCAGACTGGAAAATTCAAACTCATACACACAAAATGGACAAGGACAAAACTATTTTTTGTATGGACCTGACATAAAAAAGGTTTAAATCTTTAATTTGGGGACATGCAAAATAATTAAAAGTTCTCTCCTGAACTGCACCTTCACTTCCATTTTTCTCTTCAGTCTCTTTATTTTGCCCTGTTATCCATCTCTCTCATGACTTTAATACTCAAGATTGAACAAAACTATACTTTACAATACTACAATTATCTTTATAGAAAAATCCTAATACTGTACACGAGTCATGTTTTTCCCTTACAAAAAATTACCATGCTTTTATTAGCCTATATAAAAGTAAAATAACCTTTTTTTTTTTTTTTTTTTTGCAAATGGATTTGTATTTATTCTTAAATAAATACATTTGTAAAATAATTTTACATTTTTGGTTATCACAGTTAAACAATAGTAACCATTTTCTCTGGATTTATAGTTAAATATTAAAATGTTAATTTTCGTAAGGGTTGTGTTGTTGTCTGTCGTAGCTCCCCCTAAACCTATAAAAAAATCGGATTTTTTTTCAAAATTACTACTGTAATATTACAACAGATAATAATGATGTCCTTTATATAGTATTTTGAGTTCTGCTTCTCTGCTCCAGCAGTACACTCTATTCTCTCTCTCTCTCTCTCTCTCTCTCTCTCTCTCTCTCTCTCTCTCTCTCTCTCTCGCATTGATTACTCTGAGTCTGATCCAAACCGTTTGGCGGAGGCGCGGAGAGCGCGCGAGTCATGACTAACAATTCATGACTTATTAGCGATTTAATTATCAAATGGCGGATTCGCAAATGATCGCTTTAGTACATTCAGCAGGCAATTATACAATAATGATATTAAATAGTGGGGCAAAATCAGCTGCCAGGCCACCGGGAATTGTCCCGGTTCTCCCGGTGTCCAGTCCGCTCCTGATTTCCACAGACACGCAGAATGTGCAAGTCATATATTGCATTTTGGGGCTTTATATTCACAGACACTAGTCAATGTCATGTTTTGATTCAAGTGTAGGCCTACTGACCTACTTTTGATTTAGTCATCCAAAATGTGGCATATTCCGTCCGCGTTAGGCATTCCGTTTTTATGACTGGATTCTACGAACCAGACTGTATTTCCGCATCCCGGAAATTATTAGGGCGGTATGTCTCAGAATAGTCAGTGCAATTTTGGAAAGAAATCAGTTAAATCTGTATGTGGATGTGTGTAAATATTCAAATGTAATCCCCTTTGTAATCGTGAAAATTTCATAAATAACTGTAATTTAATTACTCATTTTTTCTTAGTAACTGTAACTAATTACAGTTACATTAATTTTGAAATTAAATTACGTAACGCCGTTACATGTAACTAGTTACTCCCCAACACTGTATATATATATATATATATATATATATATATATATATATATATATATATATGTGTGTGTGTGTGTGTACGTGTGTTCACATGTTCATTGATGCCTGAGCTGCAAGGTTCTTCTGCATTAGGGTTGCAAAAAGGTAGAACATTTCCAGTAAATTTAGAAAATATTCCAGAAATTTGGGAAAATTTCCAGGATATTTCGGAATATTGCAATGATTTTTAGAAAGTTTCCGAAAATCTACCAGAAATGTACCACCCCTTTGCAACTCTTCTCTGTATATAGATGCTTTTATACTGCATAGTTAAATGAAAGGTCTGTAATCTGGCTCTCTATGAAAGGTTTTTATTGTGTTTGATCTGGTTTTGAGGATGGCATTGGCATTGATTGAGAAATTTTGCTACACATGCTTTCAGGTGAAAGTGAATTTTTTTAGAGAGTCTCAAATTTAGTTGAAAGTGATGAAAGGCTCTAAAGGAAAGGTAGTATGCAAAGTCCTTTTATGGACATGTTTTGGGTGTGTTTTATGCAAATGTTATGCGGTCGCTCATTTGCAATACTCAAAGTTCTTTAACGTTATAAGAGTTCAAGAACAAATTCATGTTTGTATGCACATGTGTCAGAGAATTTTGAACAATCCATGCTATTATTAGCAAAGGGGGTAAAGTGTCTTGATGACAGTTTATGAATGCATAAATATAGCTTGCAGTTTAGGCATAGAAGAAATCATTAGCTTTGCATAAAAAAACAGTCAAAGTCAATATAAAATATATAATGTAGGTGACATGATGGAAATGTCAAGCCCTCTGCTCTAATCAATAATTTTTCCGTGTGTCAGTCAAGCTAAATTTGTCAGCATTATGGTGAAACCTTAATAAACAATGAAAGATGCCTCTGATTATTCTCATAATAGATGAGTTCGATATGATTTTATTGTTTGTGCTTTCTCAGTTTACAAAATCGATTTGTGAAGTGCTTTACTAAGCACTATAGGGCAGATATCTGTCATGATGTATAAAACGCTGAGTGGCACGAATGGCAAATTCACTGTCAGGATCGATAGCACAAATGAGAGAGACCAAACCTGGTGGACTGAATGAAAGGGCAACAAGATGTCTGTGTAACAGGTGGCGATGTTTGATGAGCAGTAAGGAATACACTGTGACAGACTTAATCTTCATTATACACATTTGACCTTTCACCTCACTCATACTCGCACACAGCCACTCCCGAAATTATTATTGTCTGTTAATTGGATGAAAGATTATTGACTGTTTTCATGAAGAGAATGGGGCAGTGGAGGAATGGATGATAGATGGAGGCCACGTTACATTGGCTGCCGCTGAGGATGGAGTTCCACAATAACATTATTGAACTAGCCCATTTGTCATTTTTGCTGTATGTTTTCCTTTTTTCTTCATGCATTCGCCTTCTATTGTTCCTTAAGGTCATAGTGTAGAATTGAGATGAGTGTTTTTTTTTTCATCCATTTCTGTCCGATGCCTATTAAATTGTGTCAGTTGTGGGCTTGAGTTTATTTCAATAAATATAGACTATACTTTAAGTCTAGCCATGAGGCAGACATTCTTTAAAGATGATTATTGTGTGAGTGCAAAATATTTCAGTATGAGTTTTGTATTCGCAAAATATTATTCCTCTAAACCTTTCCTCTTATCTGTGCTAGTTAGGTGCTCACCGGCTCATTTTCCCTTTCACTTTCCTTTGCCTTTTCATAAATCACGGCTTGTCATGGGTGATGAAGTCTCAGTAGTTCCTGCTCTACATGGAGGTTCATTTTCCTATCATTGCTATGCATTTATTCACATGGGACTTATCTGAGTACAGTAATGTTCCTGTAAATCCCTCTTTATACTATTCGTCTTTCGACTCCCCTGGAGTACGGATTCTCCGTTTGGCATCATTATGTCTCATTTGCATATCACAGCACGTTTTCATCATATGATCATACATAGTTTTATGATGCAAGTAATGCTTCCCTTCAATATTGATGACAGCTGGTAAACTCATATTTTAGTGTAAAATATTTTGCTTTGTGCAGGGGCATTTAACTAATGGCTGACAGATTTTTTTTCAAGTTGTGGCAAATCATTTAGTGGCGTAGCAGCTTTTGCTAATGGTTCTCCAGACAGAATTGAAGAAATATTTGGAAACTGTGAGAGACTTTGTGGTCAGATCTTGTGTCCATCCAAAAGTAATAAGTACAGAGTATTTCATAAACTATAATATGCTTTATTATAGTTTATGCTTTCTATAATATATTTATTTATATATTTTTAAATGTATTTATGGAATGAAATACACCTTTAACTGATTTATCTTAGGATTTTTTTTTCCTCTTGAGTTGATATTCACAAATTCATAATTTTTTGCAAATTCTCAAAATTCATGATTTTGTTTTGGTTTTGATCTTGTTATTTTATAGATAACATGGAATGAAAGATTCATGATCAGTCTGTGAACAGAGGCCTGTTGGCTGAGACTAGATAATGATGCAACAATAAAGGCCTCCGATGTCCCAACATATAAGTGTATATTGAGTAATAATAATAATACAGGCAGGGAATAATAGATGTGTTGTGCTCTATCTGTAAAAGATGAGATCATAAACTAAGACTTTCCCTTGCAGTGACCTCTTTGAAACAAATGCCTCATTGAAACAAATGCAATTCTCCACCGGTGTGATGGTGAATTGAGGACAATCAGTGAAAGTGTGTTTGTGCACCAAGGAGGAGGTGTTTATTAAATAGCCTATGGTATAGCCAAAAGTAGGAGGGAATTTGTATGTAGCTCGTTGTCTCGTTAGGTTTGGTGCTATTTTACATTTTTACCTGTTTTTTTTTCCTTAACATGTTCCTCATGAGATGATATGGCTGTCAGGTGTAGATGGTTTCCTTTCCCCCATCCATCGGCCATGTGCTTTCGCTTTTCTGCTGTCTGCAATGATGAATGGTATGTCGTTTGAGCGTCAGAGAGATGCTGATCTTGTCTGTTAGATGGAAGCATGTCCAACCCTCTTTTAACATTAAGATTTGAATCTTTTATATATGGTGCAAGAACCCTTTAAAAGGTGTTTTAAACAGATCTTATCTGGAAGGCTTAACCAATACTATATAGCACACATGTAAAGTGCATTTTAATGCTATCTGTGTTGCAGGTCTCAGAAGCTTCTCAGAAGATGAAAAGCAGCTGAGAGGGAAATCAGTGGCCGAATGACACCCTTACTAGTACACAGCTAGTCTGTTACATTTGAATTGCTGGTATATACATTTGGGGTCAGTAAGATTTTTTATTTTATTTATTTTTCTCTAAAGGAATTAATACTTTTATTCAGCAATGAAACATTCAATTGATTTAAAAATGACAATTTAATGCTGTTCTTTTGCACTTTCTAGTTATCACAAGAATCTGAGGGGGAAAATCAACTTTATTCAATGTGATAATACAAAATATTTATTAAGCAGCAATATATATATATATATATATATATATATACAGTACAGACCAAAAGTTTGGAAACATTACTATTTTTAAAGTTTTTGAAAGAAGTTTCTTCTGCTCATCAAGCCTGCATTTATTTGATCAAAAATACAGAAAAAAACAGTAATATTGTGAAATATTATTACAACTTAAAATATAGTTTTCTATTTGAATATACTTTTAAAAAATAATTTATTCCTGTGATGCAAAGCTGAATTTTCAGCATCATTACTCCAGCCTTCAGTGTCACATGTAACATCCAGTCTATCACATGATCATTTAGAAATCATTCTAATATTCTGATTTATTATGAGTGTCGGAAACAGTTCTGCTGTCTAATATATTTGATGAATAAAAGGTTAAAAAGAACTGCATTTATTCAAAATTAGAAAAAAAAAAATCTAATAATATATATTCTAATAATATATTTTCTTTACTATCACTTTTTATCAATTTAACACATCCTTGCTGAATAAAAATATTGATTTTATAAAAAAAAAAAGAAAGAAAGAAAAAATTACTGACCCCAAATTACTGACCAGTAGTGTATATTGTTATTACAAAATATTTATATTTTAAAAACATAGCTTCTTTTTTTTTTATTTTTATTCATCAAAGGATCTTAAAAAAAGTATCACATGTTCTGAAAAAATATTAAGCAGCAGAACTGTTTCCAACTTTGATAATGAATCATCATATTAGAATGATTTCTAAAGGATCATGTGATAAAGATCCTAAAAATTCAGCTTTGCATCATAGAAATAAATGATAATTTAAAGTATAATACATTTAAAAACAATTATTTTAAATTGTAATAATAAATCACAATATTACAGTTTTTTCTGTATTTTTGATCAAATAAAGCCGGCTTGATGAGCAGAAGAAACTTCTTTCAAAAACATTAAAAATAGTAATGTTTCCAAAGTTTTGATCTGTACTGTATATATATATATATATATATATATATATATATATATATAATTTTTGAAGGATATGCTGAAAATGCAGGGAAACAGTCTTAATTTGCAGTGATATTTCACAATATTATTGTTTTTACTGTATATTAATACAGACTGTGTGACAGGCCCGGCTCCAGATATGAGATGAAAGGTGGGACAAATGATATTCCAGGTGGGCCAGTCGGATTGGGGGATGGGGAGGTGGGTGGGTTCTTTAATGCTTTAATCTCACATGTCTATTGATATAGTTTTAATATCATATATTTAAGGCAATTGTTAGGGTTGTTTGTTATTGTTGTGTTTGTTTTCTTCATTTTTAATGTTTTGTACATATTTTGGAACTATTTAGTAGTTCAGAACCATGGATGCCAACATTTCAATCACTTCATTCTGGATGGTTTTGGAAGTGTACTTTGCATTTTCTGGGATACCTGATGTAATGTCAGCCAGGTATTTATCTTTTTCCAACGTGTATTTAAACAACTTGGCAAAAAGCCCCACAGCTATGCAATCTTCCTCACTGTCACATGTTTCACAATCCCCGTGTAGTGGAAGCTCATTGACTGCTAAAAACTTCACAACACCTGCCATGCTTTTTATGTAATAGCGATTCTTTTCTATCTGTTCGGGGCCGAGCAAACATGCTACGGTCTCCCCTGACACCGATCGCTGGCAAAACTCTGTCCATGAGGTCGAGCCTTGTAAATGAGCTTGGCTGCACGCATGTTTTTGAAGACCACGGTCACGTTCTAATGCTGCTTTCCAGTTTCGAAAACCTGTCGAAATGAACGTGTCATTTTCAGAGAAAGCAACACCGAACACTCGGCACGGAAAACAAAAGCATGCATCGCGATCTACAGAATATTCAAGCCACTTATTGGGCTACTATAATGTGCTAATTGAGATCACTAACAGTTCTAATAAAATGAATTGGCTGTTACTGTCGTTTATTGATTTATAATTCAGCACATCCGTTTACCTCAAAGGTTGCGAAGTGAATGAGCTAAGTCTGTCTGTCTCGGAGGGAAAAAAAAGAGGGGATTGGGCAGAAATTAGAAAAAAACGTATCTGGAGCTGAATTGAATATCGCACTAATTTTGCGATTGGCTGTTATGTGGTGTGGGGCCAGGGTGGGCCAAGCCTCTGATTGGGTGGGCCAGGCCCACCCTGGCCCCCCCATGGAGCCGGGCCTGCTTTGTGAGCACAAGAGACTTCTGAATTCTACTGACCTCATACTTTGAAGCAATCCTCTATTCATTTAACTTGAAAAATCATGATTCAGTTTAAAAGTTGGCTTATTGATATTTGTAAGGTGTAATGATCATGAAATAGAATAATGTATAAGTGCATCATTGAAGAAAAAAAGAAAACGTTGATATAACTGGAATATGGCAATGTAAACATATCTCCTTGTTCTCTTTTACTTCTGTATTTTAACTTTAGCTTATATGTGACTGTTGTTGTATACATTTTTTGTGATATTTTGCTTGTAAGTCTCTTCAGATCAAGGCATCTGGTGTAAAATGTAAACAAAGTACCATGATTCAAGTTTCCAGTTTGTATCTACGCGCTGCTGTTTATAGTAGAGACCAAAAACAAAGTAAATCACCTTTCAACAGTAATTGAGTTTTGTTGTTTTGATGTTGGCGTGTTGAATTCACATCAACCAAAGTCTGAGGTAGATCGTCCACTCAAACCTTCAGTTCGCCAGTCATTCATTTTCATCCCCTTTGAGACAACAAGCGGATAGTCTTATTATAAATATCTTTGCCTTGACAGGCTCCGACTCCTACGCTGCATTGCAGTGTAAACAAACATGGCTGTGCACATAGCAGGAATTAATACCAGATATTTCCTAACAAGTCATATTTTATGTAATGTTTCCATAGCCTTTTCTTCAGTGACAAAATATATACATGTTTTTATATATATTTTTTTTGTCAAAATGGATTTTAAAATGACAACATTTACTATTACTTTTGATCAATTTATTGCATCCTTGCTAAATAAAAGTGATTATTTCGAATATTTGAAAGTCATGCAAGTGGCAAGTGTCATATGATTTCATGTTTTTATATTTTATTAAAAGATCATGACAAAAATATAAATAACACACACACACACACACACACACACACACACACATATATATATATATATATATATATATATATATATATATATATATATATATAGTACAGACCAAAAGTTTGGACACACCTTCTCATTCAAAGAGTTTTCTTTATTTTCATGACTATGAGTGTAGAGTGATGGGGTGCTGCGCCAGATGACCTGGCCTCCACAGTCACCGGACCTGAACCCAATCGAGATGGTTTAGGGGTGAGCTGGACCGCAGACAGAAGGCAAAAGGGCCAACAAGTGCTAAGCATCTCTCGGGGAACTCCTTCAAGACTGTTGGAAGACCATTTCAGGTGACTACCTCTTGAAGCTCATCAAGAGAATGCCAAGAGTGTGCAAAGCAGTAATCAAAGCAAAAGGTGGCTACTTTGAAGAACCTAGAATATGACATATTTTCAGTTGTTTCACACTTTTTTGTTATGTATATAATTCCATATATAATTCCACATGTGTTAATTCATAGTTTTGATGCCTTCAATGTGAATCTACAATTTTCATAGTCATGCAAATAAAGAAAACTCTTTGAATGAGAAGGTGTGTCCAAACTTTTGGTCTGTTCTGTATATATATTTATTTATTTATTTATTTTTTCTGCTTGTTGCAATCTAGGTTCCCAGTGTGGGAGCGATCAGCAATTTCCTGTGACTTTACAAAATGAAACAATGGACTCAGATTCCTCTCAGTATGTCTGGCTGGTTTTCGTTCCCACAATTTATTTATATTCTGTATCTTGTTCATCCATTTTATCCAGGGAAGACTACAGTCAGACAACTATGAATCTCCAGGTTTCAGTAACAATCTGCCTGAATGTGGGGCTCTGATGAAGAAATGTTTAGAAGTTACTCCTAGTTCCAACACTAGTGGCAGAAGATTGAGTGGAACTTTGAAGGCTTTTATTTGCTGCCATGTTGTTCACAGGTCAACGGGTGTTGATGGATATGTGGCAGACATGTTGTTTTTGGTGGTGTTCCCAGATGGATGAGAGTTGCTGCATTAGATGCAGATAATAGTTGTGGTAATATTAGTGGGTTTATCTGGATTTTGAGGTGTGTCTCAATTAATGCTGACAATATGCACATTAAGCATGTTGACTCAAGATATACACCAGACTATTACTTTTGCTCTCTATCTCTGTCTTCCTTTCTTCACCAGGCCATGCTTGAATCCTGTCTCTAATGAATCTCTGGCATTAGCTCGCTCTTGTTCAGACACTGAACAGCTCCCTGTGCTCTCTCCACGAGCCTTTAATGTTCAAAAAGGGCTTTAAATCAAATGTAGCGCATTTCATCCACATTCTGGTGCCATTTCAGCAAGCTGGCATGAATTTCTCATGAATTCCTGTCTCTCCCAAGTCTTTCACTAGTCACCAGCTCAGTCTTCTATCAGTTGTTTACTTGTTTTCTCTGCAGGAGGGCATGTTCGTTCATCTGTGTGCTTTTTCCCCCAATTTTGCTTGACTACTGGCTCACTTGGATTCAATCAGTCGTTATGACGTTGAGTTATACTAATTAGGCAAATTCCTACGATCTGAAAATTTCTGGCTCTGTATTTATTGTCATCCCTTTTGCAGAAATCAGTGGGTCTGCCATGTGAGACATGGACTGATTGATTGATTTAAAAAAAGAGCACACCCAAATTAAAATTATGTAATTTACTCGCCATCATGTTGATTCTTTCTTCCATGAAACACAAAAGGGAGACGTTACTGCTCTTCTCCATAAAAGGATAGTGGATGGGGACCAGGGGCTATCAAACTCCAAAAGGAGAGAGAGAGAGAGAGACTACAACAGCACAATATCAAACGATTCCACATGTCTTTTAAAGCCATATGATAGCTTTCTGCGAAGACTGAAATTTACTCTAAGTCATTTTTCACTGAAGTTCTTGCTTGACAGCTGTGTTCACCATTCAATTTCATTATATATAAAAGAGCAGCTTTTACATTCTGCTATAAATAACACTTTCTGCGTTCCATATAGATTTGTAAAGTTCTGAGAGTGAGCAAACGATGACAGCATTTTTATTTTTGTGAAAACTCTTCCTTTGACTGACAGACACACTGGATTCAATAACAGACCTTATCTGGATGCCTACCTGCAGTGCGCTTTGAGATACAGTATATGTAATTTTAAAATATTGTACTTGACTTGTGTGCAAATGTGACTTGGATAACTGCTTTTTTGGAGAATTTGTTTAATTTAATTCTAAGGTTAATCACATGCAAATTGCTCCTGTAAAGATTAGAATGAATTATTATTATTATTTATTTATTACTCTGATTCTCATGTACTGTATCTGCTTCATAAAGATAATTTGTAATACTTTTAAAAGTTTTTTTTTTTCTTAAGTTAGTGAATAATACAAAGGCATGTGCTTTTTCAATCACTGTACACACACACACAAACATGCCTGTGGCCACATTTCCTCAAAATTATATTACAGCTTATTGCGTGAGTGGTGCTAAAAGCTTGTTTATTTTTCTCCAAAACAGATGAAAGTTTTATGATGTTTGTTGTTGTATGTATCACAGCAGTTCAGAAATGAAATGTCCGGTGTGTGATGCTACATACTGCGTTTTATGGGCGTCCCCTACACTAAACCCTAAACTAAAGCTGTACTGATAATAACACTGTTATCTACAAGTCTTTGAGCTGTTTTATTGTATTATTTATTTTATTTGTTACATGTGTTTTGCAGGACTTATAGCAAAAATCACTATGTGTGTTTTCAGCCTGATATTAAATAAAACTCACTTGTTTCACACAAGCCTTTAAACCCTGATGAGGATGCCTTATGTATTACTGTAAGAGAAAAAAAAAAAAAAAAAACAGAAAAAATAAAAAAACACTAATGATGTATTTGCAGAAGATAACCAGTACATTTCTAATTTATAGACTTTTCATTAAGACCCTAAATCATATCAGCCTGTGGAAAATGGGCATCTGATGACACCTTTAACATGATGCAGTGGGGGCTATATTTTTACAGAGATTTAATCAGAATCAGAATCAGAATCAGAATGAGCTTTATTGCCAGGTATGTTCACACATACGAGGAATTTGTTTTCGTGACAGAGCTCCGCAGTGCAACATAACAGCGACAGAACAAAAAACACAATAAGGAATAAAAAATACAAAAAAATACAAATAGGTGGGTAAGGAATGACAATATACAAATTGACAATGTATGGCAGGTATATTAAAAAGAGCATTTATGTATGTACGTGTATATTATGTGGAAAAATTGTAACTGTACGCTAAGTATGTGTGTTTGGATAAATAAGTGTATGTGTATATAAATATAAATATAAGTAGTATAGTGTGTTCCATGTATGTACATGTATATTATGTGCAAAAGATTTACGTGTACGCTAAGTATGTGTGTTGGATAAAAAGTGTAGTGTATATAAATATAAATAGTGTAGTGTGTCCCACAGTTATTATCAGCTGTTCATAAGATGGATTGCCTGAGGGAAGAAACTGTTCCTGTGTCTGGTCGTTCTGGTGCTCAGTGCTCTGTAGCGTCGACCAGATGGCAACAGTTCAAAGAGGGAGTGTGCTGGATGTGAGGGGTCCAGAGTGATTTTAACAGCCCTTTTGCTCACTCTGGATAAGTACAGTTCTTGAATACATGGGAGGGTTGTACCGATAATTCGCTCAGCAGTCCGGACTACCCTCTGTAGTCTTCTGAGGTCCGATTTAGAAGCTGAGCTGAACCAGACAGTTACTGAAGTGCAGAGGATGGATTCGATGATGGTGGAGTAGAACTGTTTCAGCAGCTCCTGTGGCAGGTTAAACTTCCTCAGCTGGCGAAGGAAGTACAACCTCTGCTGGGCCTTTTTCACAATGGAGTCAATGTGAATGTCCCACTTCAGGTCCTGAGAGATAGTGGTGCCCAGGAACCTGAATGACTCCACTGCAGTCACAGTGCTGTTCATGATGGTGAGTGGGGGGAGTGCAGGGGGGTTTCTCCTGAAGTCCACGATCATCTCCACTGTTTTGAGCGTATTAAGCTCCAGGTTGTTGAGACTGCACCAGACAGCCAGCTCTTTAACCTCCTGTCTGTAAGCAGACTCGTCACCGTCCTGAATGAGGCCGATGAGTGTGGTGTCGTCTGCAAACTTCAGTAGCTTGACAGAGGGGTCCTTAGATGTGCAGTCATTAGTGTACAGAGAGAAGAGCAGTGGGGAGAGAACACAGCCCTGGGGAGCTCCGGTGCTGATTGTACGGGTGCTGGATGTGTATTTTCCCAGCCTCACTAGCTGCTGCCTGTCTGTCAGGAAGCTGTTGATCCACTGACAGAGGGAGGTGGGCACGGAGAGCTGAGTTAGTTTGGGCAGGAGGAGGTTTGGGATGATCGTGTTGAAGGCAGAACTGAAGTCCACAAACAGGATCCTCACATAGGTCCCCGGTCTGTCTAGGTGTTGCAGAACATAATGCAGTCCGATGTTTACTGCATCGTCCACAGACCTGTTTGCTCTGTAGGCAAACTGAAGAGGATCCAGCAAGGGTCCAGTAATGTCCTTCAGGTGGGCCAGCACCAGTTTTTCAAATGACTTCATGACTACAGACGTTAGAGCCACAGGCCTGTAGTCATTTAGTCCTGTAATTTTGGATTTCTTTGGGATGGGGATGATGGTGGAGCGTTTGAAGCATGAAGGGACTTCGCACAGCTCCAGCGATCTGTTGAAGATCTTTGTGAAGATGGGGGCCAGCTGGTCAGCACAGGATTTCAGACAGGCTGGTGTAACACAATCTGGGCCTGGTGCTTTTTTCCTTTTCTGCTTCCTGAAGACCTGGCGCACCGCATCCTCGCTGATCTGTATTGCAGGTGTGGGGGAGAGGGGGGATGCAGGAGGTGTGAATGGTGAGAGCGCTTGATTGGAGAGGTGTTCAGGGTGGGTTGCAGGAGTTGTGAGTGGTGTGAACAGTTGTTTGGAGAGGCATTCAGGGTTGGTTGCAGGAGTTGTGAATGGTGAGAGCGGTTTATTGGAGAGGTGATCAGGATGGGTTGCAGGAGCTGTTAATGGTGTGAACGGTTGTGTGGAGAGGCATTCAGGGTTGGTTGCAGGAGCTGTGAATGGTGTGAACGTTTGTTTGGAGAGGCATTCAGGGTTGGTTGCAGGAGTTGTTATTGGTGTGAACGGTTGTGTGGAGAGGTGTTCAGGGCAGGTGATGGGTGTTCTTTCAAACCTGCAGTAAAACTCGTTCAGATCGTCTGCCAGTCGTTGATTTTCCACAGTGCTGGGGGGTGGTGTCTTGTAATTGGTGATCTTCTTTAGGCTTTTCCACACTGATGCGGAGTCGTTCGAAGTGAACTGAGTCCTTATTTTTTCAGAATAATTCCTCTTTGCCACTTTGATCTCCTTTTCCAGTGTGTATTTAGCCTGTTTATACAAGACACTGTCCCCCTTCCTGTAAGCATCTTCTTTGGCCTGACGGAGCTGTCTGAGTTTTGCAGTGAACCACGGTTTGTCATTGTTGTAATTTAGTTGAGTCTTGGTAGGAATACACATATCCTCACAGAAACTGATATATGATGTTACGGTCTCTGTGAGTTCGTCCAGATCGGTGGTAGCAGCTTCAAAAACACTCCAATCAGTGAGGTCAAAACAAGATTGTAAATCCTGCTCTGCTTCATTAGTCCATCTTTTTACAGTCCTTAATACAGGTTTAGCTGATTTTAGTTTCTGCCTGTAGGTCGGTATAAGATGAACCAGAAGGTGATCAGAATGTCCCAAAGCTGCTCGTGGAACAGAGTGAAATGCATCCTTTATTGTTGTGTAACAGTGATCCAATATATTACTGTCTCTTGTGGGACAAGTAACATGCTGTCTGTATTTTGGCAGTTCACGGGAGAGATTGGCTTTATTAAAGTCCCCAAGAATGATTAAAACAGAGTCTGGGTGTTGTTGTTCTGTCTCTGTGATCTGCTCAGCGAGTTTCTGTAAAGCTGAGCTCACGTGCGCTTGAGGAGGGATGTAAACACTCACCAGAATGAACGAATGAAACTCCCGCGGCGAATAGAACGGCTTGCAGTTAATGAAGAGCGTTTCGAGATTTGAGCAGCACGTCTTCTTTAACACAGTTACATCTGTACACCACCGTTCATTGATGTAAAAGCATGTCCCGCCGCCGCGCGATTTCCCTGTTGATTCTGCGTCGCGATCCGCTCTAAACAGCTGAAAGTCCGGCAGATGGAGCGCGCTGTCCGGTATGGTGTCATTCAGCCAAGTTTCCGTGAAACACAGAGCAGCAGAGTGGGAGAAATCTTTATTTGTCCGAGAGAGCAGAAGCAGTTCGTCCGTTTTGTTGGGTAGAGAGCGGAGATTTGCCAGATGGATGCTAGGCAACGGCGTTCGAAATCCGCGTTTTCTGAGTCTCACGAGCGCTCCCGCTCGCTTTCCCCGCCTGCGCGTCCTCTTGAAGCGTGTGATCAGGGCAGCCGCTCCGCCGACAAGAATGTCCAGCAAAACATCAGAATAGTCGAAAACCGGTGAAATATCGGGAGATGTGTGTTGCCGAATATCCAGCAATTCGTCCCTGGTGAAACTGATTGCAGGAATATAACTAAAGACAGGACAAACTAACAAAAACACAAAAACAACTGCAGAGCACGTCACGGAGGCAGCCATCCTGTATCGGCGCCACTCATTTATCTCTAATAGAGTTGTTTTAGATATCTGATTTCCTGAGGAAAGAAATTATAATAAAAAGTTGCTCAAGTTGGCTACATATGGTTTTTATGGAAAGCTGTTTTTGCCACAAGTAATAAATAAATAAATAAATAAAATAAAAAGGTAATTGTATGATATTCAGTTTTTTTTTTGCCGCCATGGAATAAATGATTGAATGCATGCATGAATTAATGAATGAATCAACAAATCAATCAGTCAACAAATAGTGCATTTATGGATCACAATTCTGATTTATCGAAAATTCTGACTTTATTTCTTGCAGTTTAACTATTCAGAATTGTGAGTTATAAACTCAAAATTGCAAGAGAAAAAGTATGAATTATTAGAAAGTCACAATTACATTCTATCTATCTAATCATCCATCCATCCATCCATCCAGCTTAACCAGCTACCAGTAACAGATCAGCATTAATCATCTAACAGCTTGAAACTGTAGTCCAAACCTTTTGTTACAATGTAAATGCATAATTTTACCACATATTTCAGCAATCCAATGTTCAATCAGGGTAATGAATGAATGCATCTGTTAGAAAGAGGCCTCTCCACATGTAAAACCCCTTCAGTCAGTTTATTTCTGTGTAAAAAAAAGGACATTATTATGGCTGAATTGCCGGCAACTATTTGTCTATTTCACCGTTCATCATCAAACTCTGTAATCAGATATAATATAGTGAAAAGCCACTGTGCTGCACTAACCTTCCTCCAGGTCGGAAGAAAATTAGCGGTGCTCACTCACCTTCCCTTTTTTTCAGTTTGGCGGGTGTGTGATAAATGATCTCTTTCTCAGACGTGAGAAAGACACCGAGAGGGACAGGGTGAGGGAGGATTGAATTAGGACTGACTGAAGCGTGTTGAGAGAAAACAGAGGGAATGATAATTAAGGAAAATAAACCTTATTGGTCGACTGGCTTGGTAGAAAAAGAAGTGAGTGAGTGAAAAAGAAAGAGAGTGGATGGACAGCAAGAAAAATAACAACCCTCACATAGATAAAATGCTTGAGACAGGAGACATTTATGTGAAGGGAAATAGCTGTTAAGGACATGACAATTATATCAAAAGCATCAAAGATACAAAAATGTGTTTTAACACACTGTTAAAAGTCAGAGGATGCTGTTTGTTGTGTGAAATGATTCAGCATTACATGGCAAGTTATGTGTCCTGAATGTACATTGTGATACTACATGGGACAGAAGTTCTGCTATACCATTTAAAAGAACTATAGCATAAAAAGAACCATGTCCTACCCATCCAGTATTACATTTAAAATAAATAAATAAGCTACACAATGTTATCATTGTTAAGGGTGTTCTAACAGACATAAACTATAGCAATAGTATCAATATTAGCAATATAACAATACTCATGTGTTGAAGGTCTTAAGTGATATGAGAATTCCAGACAACTGTTTCTTAGTCACATTGGATGTGGAATCTCTTTATACAAACATTGCTCATAATGATGGACTAAAAGCTTTACAACATTTTCTGATGAATAGACCTATTGACTCCTTGCCTCCCTCCGAGTTTATCATTCAGCTCACCGAATGGACACTTAAAAATAATGTTTTCCTTTTCCAAGACCTATTGTAAATTCAGGTTTGGGGCACTGCGATGGGTGCATGTTTTGCCCCCAACTATGCTAACCTTTTTTTAGGTTTGTGGGAGAAGGATTATCTCTATTTAAACAGATATAGTGACAAGATGAAATGGCGGGGGAGGTATATTGATGATATTCTTATGATTTGGGGTGGTTCTCATGATTAATTGTTACATATATATGGAACATTCCAAAACGGCTATTAACTTTTTAGATCTAACCTTTTCTATTGGCAAAGATGGGATACTCCATACAACTGTATATCGTAAAACAACAGATAGGAACACTATGTTGAAAGCAGATAGTTTCCATCCAAATTGGCTAAAAAACAATATACCATTTGGCCAGTTCCAACGTCGGATTTGTGATACCGATAATGAATATGAAGTGCAAGCTAAAATCCTGTCCAACCAATTTTTAGAAAGGGGCTATCACACAGAAATTGTACAAAATGCTTATAAGGAAGCCCAGTGTATTTCTAGACCAGAGCTATTCCAGAAGAAGACAAAACGATCCTGTTTACAGAATCAGGCCTATTTTGTGACAGAATATAGCTCTTTAGCCAATCCCATAAAAAGGATTATACACTCAAATTGGAATCTTATTAAGAGTGATCCTGTTCTTAGAGAAGTGTTTTCTGCATCTCCAAAAATTAGTTTCAAGAGGGCTCCAACTCTATGAGATAGGCTAGTATCTAGTCATCTTCCTGCTAAAAAACAGACCACTTGGCTTAACAGACAATTAAAAGGTACTTACAAATGTGAGTCTTGTAACCATTGTTCTAATATTAAAGAATGCAAAGAATTCTGTATTTTCAAGACAGATAAGAGGTACAACATAAAGACATTCATTAATTGCAACACCACTTTTGTGGTATACAGGTTATCATGCAAATGTGGATGCTTTTATGTAGGTCGGACCAAGAGACGTCTCAAAGACAGAGTATCGGAGCATAAAAATGCCATTAGAAAAGCTAATTTAGATTACCCTATGGCAAAACATTTTCAAAATGTGCACAATAGTAATCCAGAAGGCCTAATGGTTGAGGGTTTAGAAACGATCAAAAAGAGCATTCGGGATGGTGACCGTTTAAAATTACTTCTACAGAGAGAGACATTCTATATATATATGAGTTACAGGCCACATTATACCCTGGTTTGAATGAAGAAATAGATTTCAGTCCCTTTTTGTGATATGCCCTTTGTTGCTATGTAACCTCCTAGTGGACCTTCTTTGTACGTGCATGTAATTTGTCATTCAGGTGTTTCTAATCAGCATCTATAAAAGAGTAAATTGTTTGATTGGAAAACATACCCTGAAGAAGGCTGTTTGTGCTGCTATGCGTGGGTTGTTTTTCCCCAATGTCTTTTATTTTTAACATGAAATAGCCAGTCTAATAAAGGCTTTTTATAATTTTCTAAAGAAGAGTTCCTTGGATTTCCTTCTACTCCATTTTTACTGAATTCCCGACCCCAAAGAGCACCTTCAACAAAACCCTTTTTTTGAACTCCTCGAGCACCCTGGACCCCTTTTTTCTTTCACACTATTATTTACATTTAAATTATTTTAAATAAAAAGTATGTTAATTTAATATAGTACAGTCAGCGGAAAGCTGTGAAAATCAGGGAGAAAATATATGATTTCCAAGCTTAGAAAAGTTCTATTAATTCTATTATGCTTTCTATTAATTATTCTTTCTTTCTTTCTTTCTTTCTTTCTTTCTTTTTCAAAATAAATAAATATAAAATCAATATCAAATGATTTTACCAGTCATCAAAAATGACTTAAGTCAAAATAGTAGTATGTTTATTTTATTTTATTTTTATATGCTGATTTTAATAATCATTAAATCAAATACATTGCATTTGTTAATTATTTAATTTAATGGACAATCCAAAAATGCATAATTGCGTTAGGAGAATAGTATTTTTTTCATATTGAGTTAACAAAAATATCACTAAAGTGATATATACTGATATTGTGTACTGTACAATATTGTGACCACGTCGCATACACCAAGTACAATACATACGATGCAATCTGAAGTAGTACATACAGCTCTAATTTTTTTCTAATGCTTCACGGAGCGCTATCATCCAATGGCAATGGTAAAGAGTTATCGGCTAGTTTGTTGAAGATGTGTGCCACTGTCTGCAGACGATTATCCACTTAGAGAGCTCCTTTTAGACCAGATTTCAATCAGTTTGTGCTGTTAATCAGAGAGAGCTGGTGTCGTAATGCGTGGCCATGCCTCAGGTGCGGCCCTGTACCCAAACTTACATTAGGCTAATCCAATTCATCAGTCCGCAAGCCAAAGAGCCTCGCTTTGGCACTCACAGAGAGAGAGAGAGGGATAGAGATAGGGCAACCAAGTGATGGTGCCAAATGGAAACATTGTGGACTCTTGTATTGTCATTCACTCTCTCTCCTTTCCTCTTTATGTCTTATTTTGAACTGGCTTGCAGCTGATCTTTGATAAGCACTTTCCATAGCCCAACCTGCCAAGGTGGCAAAAAATTACAAAGAAATGAGAGAGGGAAATAACAGGGTTATGAATCAGCTCTAGAATTGTAGGCCACAAAAAACTCTGCTTGGCAGGAAGTGGAGCAAAGTGGGGGCTGGGGGGCATAATTGCCAGCGCACCATGCTGAAAAGGCTATTGAAAATGCCATTCTGGGCGATGCTGATTGGCTGCCCTCCCACAAGGCGCACTATCCCCCTAGTTGGCCCTGGTCTGAAAGCATTGAGAATGCTCATAGGGTGCCTTTTTTCTGAAGCCGGGAATAGTTTACATGGCAAAATAACAAGCTAATTAAGGCCTTAGCGAATGATGGATGGCTGTGAAAGTTAGCAAAGCTGGTCAACAGGGCAGAGGAGCAGCCTGTGATACACCGCGAGCCATCTGTGCTCAACCTGACAGCTTAATTGGCAAAGAGATCCGAGGGGAGGGGGAAAGACCTGTTGGACCTTTTATAATTGCTGGCTAGTTTGAATATGCTCCAACCCACTACTGCTGCAATTATATGTTTGGTGTTACATGGATATTTCCTGCTTCTTAATTTCTCCCGCTTTTATCCTGTCACTGGTGGGGGAGTGATTTGTATGTTTGTGTGCCATTACCTCAGCCAATTTTTATTTTTATTTTTTTTGTAATATTAGCTGGTTTGAAATGGATAACTCGTCAAAACTCAATTAATATGGTTACTTTTCCTCAGGCCCTTGGCTGAGGTTTCATTCTGGAGTTTGAGTAACGACAGTTGAAATTTACTTTGAGAAATTTGCATGAGAAAAATATTGCTTGTACTACTGTATATGATTAAGAAACATTTGTCCAGATTTTTCCTTGGAATTAATTAGAAAGAAGCAGTTTGATGTTATTTTATTCATTATAATGTTTTCATTTTTTTATATGTTTATCATTTTTATTAGTTTTTAAATATTCAAATTTATATTTCAGTTCTAGTGATTTTAGAACCCCAGTTGCCAGTTGACATTGCAACATTTCTAATTATAATTTTCATTGTTCTTTTAATAGTTGCATTTAAATGGAAGTAATGATACTTTGTAGTTTAAAGTAATAGTTTACCTGAAAATAAATATTCTGTCATCACTTACTTATACTCCACTTGTAACAAACATTTATGAGTGTCTTTCTTCCGTTAAACACAAAAGATATGTTGAAGAATGTTGGGAATCAAACAGTTGATAGTAGCCATTGATGTCTTCCATGGAAGTCAATGGCTACCTTCAAGATTCATCATACAATCCGTGGCAGAGCCTTGCATAAAAAAAAAGCAAAATCACACCAATCTTTATTAATTATATTTGCTAGCAATAAACATAGTAAACAACTATTCTACTAAGTAATACAGTTCATTAGCATAACTGTAGGCAATATATTAGTTTTCACAGTAAAACAGAATTCAATAGATGTGTTATAACAGGTGTGTGGATATATCAGTTATTTCACAACAGATTCTGCTACATGCTGGTCTGTTTGGCCAGAGGCAGAGGGAGGTAGGTGTGTCATGCAGTGAGAGACCTGATCAAGCTCTTATTGTTTGATCACTCTAATCTCCTCCCACTCCTCCTACACCAAAGCGAGCCATTGTTTGCAGCTGGACTGGAGTAGAGAGCTGTATAAGCTTGTGGTAGAGCAGCATGGGTTGACTCTAGGGTGACCGGCAACACAGCAGTGGCAGCATGACCATGGAGATGGTCTTTTCTCTAAAATCATATTTTCTCCTGCAGTGTAATTTAATTTACCTGCTTCGATCTCCCACTTTTGTTTTTGTTCTGAGCTTTTATTAGTTATTAATATGTGCCTCTTTAGTGTCTCTACAACATCGTTTCCTTTTGATTGCTTTTTTTGGTTACCATTTTACCAATTATTATTAATTATAAAATTAATTTGAAAACCACAAAATTGTGTTTTCAGTTTTTAGAGGCAGCAAAAATGCAGTCCAATACCTGTCCTTAACTATTAAGGTGCAATAGGCTATTGTCTTCAGAAATATTTTTTTATTTTTTTTTATTTTTTGGTTTGGACTTTCTGGTTGAAAGTCTCTTCACATCCGATAGCAATCTTTAAGTTAAGTGGTCTAAATTGTAGTAAATTAAGCTCAAAAGGGAAATGAATCTAAACAATTACAATTAATTATGATTAATTACAATTATTTATATGAGCTGTAGTAGCTGTAGCAGAATTAAACTGCCATCAACTAATCTGTTTGTCCAGCGAACATGAGATTAGAGTCTTCTAAGGCCTTAACTCTAGTGTCTCTATCATTAAGTTCCACATACACTGTTTTTAACAGTGATTTTGTGTGGAACAGTTCTCTTTCCAAGTCCTGTCTGGTGGCTTTTTCAAGCTGCTCTCAGTGTCCAGCAGCTTTTAACGCCTCCTGAAGAAAGGTGATTTCCTTCTGTTGCACAATTCTGTAAGGTTCTTTGCATCCGTTCAGTGCCTTCACTCGCTGAGCAGGTGTCAGTTCCCTGTAGAACTCTGTGACCTGCAGGTTCAATTCATTTACCTCTTGTCTGAAGCCCTTGAGGGTGTGGGCCAATTAGAGGATGATGCTGGTCAGATCCTGGTGGTTCAGTCTGGGTGTCAGGTGTCCATTTGCAGTGTTGGGAAGGTTACTTTGGAAATGTAATAGGTTACAGATTACAAGTTAGCCTGTTTAAAATGTAATAGTAGTGTAACTTTTTCAATTACTTTATTAAAGTAATGTAACTAATAACTTTCGAGTACTTTTTGATTACTTTTCTAAATTTGTGAAAATTAAAGAATAATAAATAAAAGCATATACATCAACTTAAATACAGTTATCTAATAAGCATGTGTCATATTCTGTATAATAAACTCCTGAAACATTGGTGTTTTTTTTAACTGCTGTCTCTTTGTATATGATGATAGTTTTCTCAAAATAAGTAAAATGCTCATGAAGTGACAGAGCAGTTCTAGAAATTATGTTTATGTGCTTGTGTACTCCTATATTAAGACGGCAGAGGTTGAAAACACTGCGAGCTTCAGTAGGCATGTGTAATAAATAAAACAATGTCTTTTCCATTAATTTACAGGAGGGGTGGACTGGGAAAAAAAAATCAGACTGGAAAATTCAAATTCATACAAACAAAATCATGGACAAAACTATTTTTTGTATGGACCTGACATAAAAAAAAAAGATTTAAATCTTTAATTTGGGGACATGCAAAATAATTAAAAGTTCTCTCCTGAACTGCACCTTCACTTCCATTTTTCTCTTCAGTCTCTTTATTTTGCCCTGTTATCCATCTCTCTCATGACTTTAATACTCAAGATTGAACAAAACTATACTTTACAATGCAATACTCTACAATACTACAGTATCTTTATATAAAAATCCTAATACTGTACACGAGTCATGTTTTTCCCTTACAAAAATTAACCATGCTTTTATTAGCCTATATAAAAGTAAAATAACCTTGTTTTGTTTTTGTTTTTTGCAAATGGATTGGTATTTATTTTTAAATAAATACATTTGTTGTTACAAACTATGGTAGTGCTAAACGTAAAACAAAGTGCAAGAGGAGGATCTGGAATAAATGAGGAGTTTACTGACGACGAAGGAGAATACAGACTATATTAACAAATAACAGAATTAACATTAATGTTAGGATACACAATACGATACAACTTTGACATTCAGTATACATTCAGCTTAGACACATTCACATAACGATAATCACGGACAAGGGAGAACTAAACAGACCAGGTATTTAAACACACAGGTGATGAGGGAACTGGAGACAGGTGAGGATCAATCAATTAACTAAAACAAGAAAAGGAAGATGACCAAATAAGGAAACAAAAGTTCATAAACGTGACATTTGTAAAATAATTTTAAATTTTTGGTTACCCCAGTTAAACAAAAGTAACCATTTTCTCTGGATTTATAGTTAAATATTAAAATGTTAATTTTCGTAAGGGTTATGTTGCTGTCTGTCGTAGCTCCCCCTAAACCTATAAAAAAAAAAAAACGGAATTGTTTTCAGCTAAATTACTACTGTAACATTACAACAGATAATAATGATGTCCTTTATATAGTATTTTGAGTGATGACTGATGCGCAACGTGCTGCTGCTTGATTAAAAAAAAAAAAAAAAAACAAAGACAAAAAAGCATCTTTACAGATGAAACTGACCTGAAACCCTGAACAGTAGTTCTGCTTCTCTGCTCCAGCAGTTCACTCTATTCTCTCTCTCTCTCTCTCTCGCATTGATTACTCAGAGTCTGATCCAAACCGTTTGGCGGAGGCGCGGAGAGCGCTCGAGTCATGACTAACAATCCATGATTTATTAGGGATTTAATTATCAAATGGCGGATTCGCAAATGATCGCTTTAGAACATTCGGCAGCCAATTATACAATAATGATATTAAATAGTGGGGCAAAATCGCCGTTACATGTAACTAGTTACTCCCCAACACTGTCCATTTGTGTCATAGTCTTGTTTGCCCACATTCTCCACCAATTATGTAGTAAATTAGCTCAAAAGGGAATTGTATATAAACAATTACAATTACTTATGATAAACTACAATTATTTAGGTGGCCAACCAAAATGATCGTTTTGCCGCCACGAGTGTCGCCACCACCGCATCTGCAAAGTGCATTTGCAGCTTTTGACTGCTGAGTAGCACTTTAACCACAAGTTATCAAACAAGTGCATCAAAGCACATTTTCGCAAATAGCCATCCGTTTTGTCTCACCGATTTGTGTCACATTTGATGGCTGCAGTCAGGGAAAATTAAAGAAAAACACTGTAGTTAAAATATTTAATATTCACAGATGAAAGTTTATTACTTGAAGTTATTATTATTTCCTTTATTTTAGTAAAATGTGAGGTACTGTATAATTTTGCTCCCATTATTTAGGCCTAATTAAAACAAGAAACGAATAAATTAAACCTACACAATTTAGCTAAATCACTAAGACTCACCGAAACTTAAAATTGCAGCCGCATTTAAATGTAGGTGTGTATCATATTCCGTAAAATTTCAGAGTGCAAGATTTGATGCATGATGCATGATGAGTTCACGCGCAGCATTTGTACTTATTTGTCTACATATTTTATCTTCATTACAAATCTCTTTTGATTTTATTTTTGATAATTGCATGTAAAAAATGATTTACTTTGTAATGCATATGCAATATGTAAATTATTATTCATATTCAAGTGTTTGAGCTGCCAGCAATGACTGTAACATAATTAAATTGTCATCAACTAATCTGTTCGTCCAGCTAACATTTAGCGTAATTTCATATCAATTTTAAGAAAGGATATTTTCATGACCACAGAAAATGCTTTACAACTGTATTAATGCATCAGAGCATGTAGCTCAAAATTGTTAGGGACATTAATTTGCAAAGCAGAATCAGAAACTCATGCACAAGAGTTTACTTAACTAAAAACTAACACAAACTTGTCTTACAAACATACATACAAAAGGAGAGCAAAGTGGATAAATAAAACCAGAGAATGAAACTATGAAAAGGGTCAGTTAACCACCTGAGTAAAACCATCAGCAAGATTTTAGAATGGGGTCTACAGCTTATACTTAACCTCGATACTTGCATTGCCTTGGCCTGGAACGAACATCCAAATGCAGTTTTGGATGAAAGTCTTGATGGTTTGGAAATTCTGTGGTTTAGGAGTCACGATCACCTTCTTCCAGGTTTGAAGACTGATGAATTCCAAAGATGTTCTGACTCTATGGAGATTGGGAGTTTCTTCCCAGTGGAAAGTGGAAAAGAGCTAAGAGAGACATCAGCTGAGATCCTAGGATCTATGGTGAATGAAAGTCAAGGCCGAAAGCCTGGCACATGCTTAGGGGTCCAAGAAAGTTCTAGCTCATCCTTCTCATCCTCTTAGGATCTAAAATAAATGCAGACTGGCTTGAGATGGGTCCCTGATGCGAGAGCTTTATCTTCTATCGAGGTCACACGTCTGGGATTTGAGTGAGCCAATGAGGAATAATTTCTTTTGGAAGGAAGTATTACGACTCTTTCTCTCTAGTATGGCCTAATTTTTGCATATGAAATTAGATTGGGTGTTCAAGAGAAGAATCTTCAAGATTATTATAATACTAATGTGTTGCATAGATATCAACATATAATATACACTCTCATTTAGATCATATATCAAAATAGAAACTCATAGATATCAAACATTGTATAGATGAGGTTATATTAACTAGTGATCTACCGTAAGCATGAATTAAACATATGCAATACACAAAAGACAATATACAAGAACAGTAACAGCTTACACAAAGCCCTGTGTTCATTCAAAGAAAGGTTTTCCTATGAATTAATTAGAGAAGAGTACATTTTTATTGCAATATGTGTCTGTTTAATAGAGAACTTAGTAGGAGGAAGATTCTCTCCACATACTCTTAGGTCATAAAAGTTATCTGGTCTGGTTGAGGTGTCATGGTTGCCATGGTAAACAAGGATCTGGGGTTGTTCGCAGATATCCTGGCACCTAGTATGTTTCTTTGGTGAGGGGTCTGTGACCATTTGTGGTCTAATTAATCTAATGAATAATTGATTTGTTAAATCAAATGAAAAATGGTGTGTCTGATTGGACCCAGATGCTACAAAATGTATTTATATGTACTTCTGTGGAAGGCGTAGGAACAAGAAATGTTCTTCCAATTAAAATATTTGGTAAGATCATTACAAGAGGCTTTTCTACCTGCCTGTTAACATGTATTAGCATACCTCTGTCAACCTGTTCGTGCAGACAGGATACGTCATCAGCGAGTTCATGTACGCTATGCAGACAGAGCCAGAATAGCAATCAAACATCAACAACCTGTCCTTTCTTAGTGGGATTGTAGTACAATTACTAACTATACTATAAAGTTCTGATTGCCAGGTCTGTGTGCATACAGTATATGCATTTTATCTTTTTTTTAAATATATTTGTTCATGACTGTTAGTTAGGGGTGGAACGGTTCATGGTATAAAATTGTATGGTTCTCTCCTAGTGGCCGTGGTTCAACTTAACTCTGACAATGCATCTGTTATATGGTTTGTTGTAACAACACTTAAAACAACCAGGTTTCGTCTATTATGCATATATACTTAATGAATAAAGGCGTCCTGTAGTGATTCTGTGCATTTTCGTAAGAAAAAAATATCCATATTTCAGATGTATTAAACTTTTTTTTTTTCACACTTCCATTATCTGTCTTACATAAGGGGCCCTATCATACACCCGGCGCAATGCGACGCAAGGCGCAGCACAGCGCAACTGTGTTTGCTAGTTCGCATTTTCCCGTCCAGTGCCAAGTTGTTTAATTAGCAAATGCATTTGCGCCCATTTGTGCCCCCATGGGCGTGCTGGTCTAAAAAAGAGGTGTGTTCAGGCGCATTGCTGGCGCATTGCTATTTTAAGGAGCTGAAAATAGACTGCGCCATAGACCAATTCAAGCCTGGTCTAAAGCCTAAAGTCAATGGCACAATATTTTTTTTGTTATTTAAAGAGCACGTTGGTAGAAAATGCGCCTCTGGGCGGGTCCACAGTGTGCGGACCCGGCAAGTGTGCGTTGACTTTGCTTATTACACACAGGGATGCTCGTGGGATGCACCAACAAATTCCACCATGTAAATAGCGATCCGCCATGGCGTGAGTGCATCTCGCTCTTAAAGGGAATGGGAGATGACACTCTGGTTGGTTTATTGAACGTTATGCCCATTACTTATTAAGAGAATAGGGACAACCCATTCCAGAAATGTGCCCTGGCACACAGACCGTTTTTCAGAATCAGAATCAGAATGAGCTTTATTGCCAGTTATGTTTACACATACCAGGAATTTGTTTTCATGATATGAACAAAATGACAGTGACGGAGCAAAAAAAAACATAATAAAAGAATACAAAAAAAATATACAAATAAGTAGGTAAGGAATGACAATATACAAATTGACAATTGTAGGCAGGTATATTACAAAAGGCATTTACTGTATGTATGCACAGGTATATTATGTGCAAAATTTAAGTGTACACTAAGGATGTGTGTTAGATAAATAAGTGTATGTGTAAATAAATGTAAAGTTTAGTGTGTTCCACAGTTATTATCAATTGTTCATTAGATGAATTGCCTGAGGGAAGAAACTGTTCCTGGGTCTGGTTGTTCTGGTTCTCAGTGCTCTGAAGTGTTGACCAGAGGAGCTCCAGTGCTGATTGTACTGGGTAGCTCCAATGCTGATTGTACGGGTCCTGGATGTGTATTTTCCAAGCCTCACTAGCTGCTGCCTGTCTGTCAGGAAGCTGTTGATCCATTGGCAGACGGAGGTGGGCATGGCGAGTTGAGTTAGTTTGGGTAGGAGGTGGTTTGGGATGATAGTGTTATAGGCCGAGCTGAAGTACACAAACAGGACCCTCACATAAATCCCCGGTCTGTCTAGGTGTTGCAGAACATAATGCAGTCCAATGTTTACTGCATCGTCCACAGACCTGTTTGCTTTGTAGGCAAACTGAAGAGGATCCAGTAAGGGTCCAGTAATGTCTTTCAGGTGGGCCAGCACCAGTTTTTCAAATGACTTCATGACTACGGATGTTAAAGCCACAGGCCTGTAGTCATTTAGTCCTGTAATTTGGGGTTTCTTTGGGATGGGGATGATGGTGGAGCTCCAGTGATCTGTTGAAGATCTGTGTGAAGATGGGGGCCACCTGGTCAGCACAGGATTTCAGACAGGCTGGTGTAACAGAATGTGGGCCTTGTGCTTTTTTCATTTTCTGCTTCCGGAAGACCTGGCGCACCGCATCCTCGCTTATCTTAATTGCAGGTGTGGGAGAGAGGCGGGATGCAGCAGGTGTGAATGGTGAGAGCGGTTGATTGGAGAGGTGTTCAGGATGGGTTGCAGGAGTTGTGAATGGTGTGAACGGTTGTTTGGAGAGGTGTTCAGGATGGGTTGCAGGAGTTGTGAATGGTGTGAACGGTTGTTTGGAGAGGCGTTCAGGATGGATTGCAGGAGTTGTAAACTATGTGAACGGCTGCTTGGAGAGGCGTTCAGGGCAGGTTGCAGGAGTTGTAAATGGTGTGAACGGTTGTTTGGAGAGCGTTCAGGATGGGTTGCAGGAGTTGTGAATAGTGTGAATGGTTGTTTGGAGAGGCGTTCAGGGCAGGTGATGGGTGTTCTTTCAAACCTACAGCAAAAATCGTTCAGATCGTCTGCCAGTCGTTGATTCTCCACAGTGCTGGGGGGTGGAGTCTTGTAGTTGGTGACCTCTGTCAGACTTTTCCACACTGATGTGTCGTTGGAAGTGAATTGAGTCCTTATTTTTCCAGAATAATTCCTCTTTGCCAGTCTGATCTCCTTTTCCAGTGTATAGTTAGCACATTGTCCCCCTTCCTGTAAGCATCTTCTTTGGCCTGACGAAGCTGTCTGATTCTTGCTGTGAACCATGGTTTGTCATTGTTGTAAGTTAGATGAGTCCTGGTAGGAATACACATATCTTCACAGAAATTGATATAAGATGTTACAGTCTTTGTGAGCTCATCCAGATCGGTGGGAGCAGCTTCAAAAGTACTCAATCAGTGAGGTCAAAACAAGATTGTAAATCTGGCTCTGCTTCATTAGTCGATCTTTTTACAGTCCTTAATACAGGTTTAGCTGATTTTAGTTTCTGCCTGTAGGTCGGTATAAGATGAATCAGACAGTGATCAAAACGTCCCAAAGCTTTTTGTGGAACAGAGTGATATGCATCCTTTATTGTGGTGTAACAGTGATCCAATATATTACTGTCTCTTGTGGGACATGTAACATGCTGTCTGTATTTTCCGTCATTAAAATAGCAAAAGTGGATTTGGACACGTCCTTTACACTTTGCGTTTAGATCGTTAAAATAGGGTCCAAGATGTTGGCGTTGTGTTGTTAGTGATGAACCTGGAGACAGAACAAAACAAAATTATGAATTAGAAGTATGGATATTTTTCTTGTATATTTTTTTTATCTTATATATTTTTGTAGTGACTGTAGATAGATTATTATTATTTTATTTATTTTATTTGACAGTATAGTTTATTCCTACACCACATACCCAACCATAATTAAACCATGAGTCTAAAAACGTAATACAAACTGAACCGTAAGTTTAACCGTTCCATCGCTACTGTTAATCAATGGATCTGTAAATCATTTAACCATATTTTTTGATGACAGGGTTATATGAAGTGTTTATGTGCAATTGAAGTTTTAATTTATGAATGCATTGTAATTGAACATTTAGGAATTGTTGCTGGTTTCTATGTCACAAGTCATAGAAAGATTCAGCAGTTTTGATGCTGCCAAAAAATAATGCAAGAAGCACTTGGTGTTACAAACACGCCAGGTTCCACCTCCACACAATCACAACGCACACCCTCACCGGAGTTCTAAATCACATCCACCTGATCCTCATCACCAGCCTATCACCAAAGCACCATAAAAGCCACACACACGCACTCAAACATTGTCCGGTCAAGTTCGCGACAAGATCATTCCTGTATGCTTACTATAAGGACTATCTCCTCTTCTACTCTCTCCAGCGATTCCCTCCGAAGACCCAGTTCCCCAAGTGTGCGTGCGTGTGTGTGGCTCACCGTCCCTCCAAGAAGTCTTCACCCTACCTTCACAGATCCATCCTCATTGACACTCATCACTACCTGCTCCTCTGCTTGTGTCAGTGTACAATAAACATCTTCATTCTGTTACTCCTCAGCTTCCCGAGTGATCCGTAACACTTGGACAGTATTTAGTTTGGTATTCCATTTTTAACACGCATGGAAACAATGGAATTTAGGTTTCATGGTTACTTCATCTGTTTTATAAATGTTGATATGCTAGCTTCAGTGCTTCCAAATGCCATTTCTGTCTAAATTTAGATATATTTTCCTATTTTGCACCAATTAAAGTTTTTTGAGTTATCTCAGGGTTTGCAAGCAAAGAGGCAAAGTCAGATTCTCATGCATCAGCTGGTCTATTTATGAGTGTGGGCTTTTGCTGATTCTAGTATCTCTGTGTCTCCACTCCTGGCTAAGAGTCGTCAAGATGTCTAAAAGTCCTGTCTCCCTACCATCACGTACCTCTTATAGATGAGGCCTGAAGACTTCTCTGGCCTTGGAGAATGTCTCCTTGGCGAGATGAGCTGCTGACAAGGCAGATGTTTTATTTACAGCACATTAGAGGTTAGAATATAATATGTTGATTCTGAGCAGGGAGCAAAGAGAAAAGGAAACATAGAAGCTAGTGCTGTATGGTGTCTCTTTTCAGCTGGTCTTTTCAGCTGACGCTTTATACTGTATTTAACATGTTTAGTCCTTGTTCTGCTCTTAAATCCACAGAATCTAAAGTTATGTAAAGTATTATTGTTGGAAACGCTGCTTTGAGGGATGACGTGCTGGGGAAAACCATTCTAGTATGTATAACATTCACCTTTTGTTATGGTTTAGACGTTTATAGTGGTCCAACAGCTCAAATGTCACTTTATGGTGGAAATGACGATACATTCTTCCATTCTCCAAGAGTTTCTGAGAGGAAGCACATGTAAAGTATCAGGACATTTGGCGATCGGATGTGTATAACAAACTGGCATGGATCAAGTCATAATGGCTTTTCAAAAATCCTCAAATAACTGCCGCCCTGTAATGCTAGTCTCTAATAATTCCCAGCGTGGCTTCCCGTCCGTGTCATTGCCGCTTGTCCAAATTAGAAAAATGATGGGGACACGTGACACGTGATGCCCTGGAGAACCCCCCTGCTCTTAACAGACCCATCCAATCAAAAATTAGCAAAACGTACAGCCTCTTTCAATCTGGTCTAGTTAGTGTTATTGCATCTGTCATATTTAAAGGCAGCAGGGGAATGTGCCGCCCAGCCTGTTCCTCATTAGGCCCATGTTTTGACTCAGATTTAGACTCGGGTTTGGTTCTATTGTCACTCTGTATCAAATGGCCAGTGTAAACACTCATAATTAGACCAGCATGGAGTGATCAGGACTACGTTAAAACACAATGTGGCAGATCTGCTATGGAGCGCTGTTAACTGTGGCCCCTCAGCGGAATTTCCTCCTGATGCATTGTGAAGGCCGGTGCAGCTGTGGAAGGAGCCCCTCGCCCAAACTATGAGAGACCTAAGTGTTGCTTTGGAAGGGTCTGCTTTTTATTCCATTATGGAGGCAGGTTGTTATTTTCCTCATTTGGGTCTCGAGCAAGTTCAAACAGCTACGACCACCCATGAAGCGCATACTGGTTTTCCTCTGCTTGCCTCTTCTGGACGTACAGTACATGCAAACTATTTATAGATGTTGAGTTTTGCTATACAAAAATTATGCTGAGAAAGTACTATCACAACAGATCAATTTAGGATGTTTAAAGTTGAAATGGAAGTTTTTCTTGAATGAATATGTCTGCATTCTAATCATTTAGTCAACTTAAACCCCACCCCCTTCTTAATCAGCGGCAAGCTTGCATGCAAGATCTTCCTCCATCCATGTAATGTCTAAGTTGATTCAGCCAATATATATATATTTTATTTATTTATTTATTTTTACTAGGACATAGGCTACATCACAATCCAGAAGAAAACGATTTCCATTTCATAGCGACTTTAAGAGAGATCTGATAATGCCATAACATTTAGATGATCAGATACAGTGATCTACTGATACCAGAACTTGGATAGTCCTCTAATGAACAATAAAACAGTGCCCTGTCCACAAGTAGTGGACAAAAGTAGCTTTAAAGAAAAGAAGTACATTTGATGAAAATTAGCCATCTTTCGATTTTTTACACCTTTTCTCTACTGAAGTATTTTCAGAAATGTTGACCAATTAGTTAGTTTGATTGTGACACAAATGAGAGGGGATCAATTTCCCTCTGGGCTCAAAGGAAATGTTTTATGGAAATAAAATGGGTCTTTGTATCTCCCAACTCTGACATATTATCCCACGATGTGACTTTAAATCTCACAAATATTTCTTATTGTTGTGATTTTTAATCTGACCCTGTGACTTCTTAAACTGGCCCATATGTTCCTCCACATGCCACTTTATTTCTCACAATGTGACTTTATTTCTAATTTTATATTTTATCTCACTTTTTTATTTCTTATGCTGATGTAGTTTATAGGTGCTCCTACACACAAAATATGTTTTCTGCTGAGATTCTGCTTTTATACATTGTAAAAAATAATAATAATAATAAAAAAAAAATAATAATATACAATAATTGGATACACAACACAATAGGGGGGTACACCAACATAAATAAATACATTAATTAATTAAAACACCAGCCCATACTGAATGACTGTTGGTTAGTCTTTAATGTATAATTAATAAACATGTTTTAGTAAATCCCTTAAGTAGTTACTTGGATTAGCCTACTCAATCTGTTGTATTTGCATCATATAGCCTAATTATCTCTCAGATCCCTCAGATCACAAAGATATAAGAAAATAATAAAGGATATATAAACAAATTGAGGCAAGATGGTGGAGTATAACTGGCGTGTTAAAGTGACAAAACCACAGAACAGGTGACGTGTGAGAGAGTGTGCGTGTGTAGGCATGTCACAATAATGTCCAGATTGATGACTTTGCAGTATGTGGAACGGAGGATGAGAAACTTGGAGGGGAGCATAGATGAGAGGTTTGTCATTATCTGAAAATGAGTTACAGCCCCTCCTTCACTTCACTCCCACCGCATAAATAACAGAGCTGTCACCCGCTCTTAACAAGCTGAGAAACTAAACCGAGCTCTTTATTAACTCACAATCAGTCCGTTGGGATATTGCTCACCTGCGTGGCATGTTGTCAAAGCGCTGTCAATTCAGCTATTACAGTAAATAGCAACACAGTAATATATTTCCTACTAGACATGATTGTATTTGAATAATATTGCAATATTGGCAAATTATGCAAGCTTTCCCATTTCCTATTGCAATATTCTTAGGCTAATGGGAAAAGGTTTGGTCTATATATGCAGAATGGAGAATTCAAAGGCAAAACAGAACAGATTTTAAAGTTGGAGGTATGTATGTTCCTTTTCTCCTCCAACTTCTAAATCATCCTAAATCGTCCTACATCGCTGATGGCGAAGATGGCAAAGGTGCCCAACACGCAACGCGGAATGACCCTACACATTCTCTATAGGCTGGTGTGAAATAATGATAAATAAATAACAATATAATAATACCTCTGCAGTCACTGTCATTAAAAAAAAAAAATAGAGAAAATCTTAGATCACAAAAAAATATAATTCTGCTGGAGAAAGTTATAAATTATCATATTTATAATTGTCGTCACTTAATGTAATCTACTGTACATGAAGAATCTAGTATTGGTTGCTTGTTGATAGTGGAAGGTCAATGGTGATGCGTAAACCTTTTACCCGTAAACAGTTAAGATGTGTATATTGGACTCAAAAATCTTTGCCTCTTTATTTCAGAAGTCAACCACAAGCCCCGGTTAAGTGACTATATGCTCTTTCTGTGCACTTTTTAGTTGCTTAAGTTGCTGCCTACACATCACTTTGAAAACCAGCACATGAAGAAATGTGGTTTTGATCGTTTTGTGTTTATTTAATGGCTCTTTCCCTCTTCTTTGCATTCTTCAGTTCTTTCTTCTGATGCAAAATGTAGTAATGGGTTTGCAGGCCAAAAGGCCCTTATTCCTCCATCTAGCACTCCCTCGTTCACCACAAACGTTTACCGCCTATCATTTATTCATTCCCTATTTTCGCTAAAGTGCTTTTCTCTCTCTCTCTGAGTTCTGATTAGGAGGTCGTGTAAGAGGTACCTTTTATTTATTTTTCCAACCGGAGAAAGAGTGAGTGAGCTGGTGCGGCCCTCTACATCACCGCAATTACCTTCGTTAACACCTCCGATAAATAATCAACTTGTGAGTAGAGCCTTGAAAAGCATTAATCACAGTATTAATGAAAGGGAGAGCTCACAGGATGCATTTCCTTAGTTAAGTTCATTCAGTGCCATGGTACATGCAAATAAAGTAGCTTGTGTTGCTTGATATAATAAAGGCTGATAGCAAGTTATCATAAAAATCCATTCTGGTTTGTCAAACTGTCAAGTTAGCAATTGTGCCGCTTTAAACTACTTGTCGAGATAATGGTCACTTCATTAGCTTCCTCCTTTGAGGATACACTATTTGAATAAAAATCTGCAATTATGTGACTTCTCTTAGATATGGGCCTCTCTAATGTAGCAGATGAAGTTTATCTCGCTAATTTCTGTGTGTTCAACTAGCAAGGCCCCTTATTTCCGAAAATAGTTATTAAATCTACAGGAAAAGCTCATTTTATGAGACTTATTTCACGTATTCAAGTCATCATTTACTCATCGGGATGTCCTTCTTAACCTGTATGGCTTTTTTTTTAGATTTTGAAGAAAGGTGCAGTTGTTTTTCTCCATACATTAAAAGAATAGATAGATAGAGTGCGCTCTTCAATCCGCGGACCACGGCAGAGCAGCGCAAGCGCACTTAAACACAAACAGAGGACACAAAGTGTGTGTTTATCGATAGATTGTTAGAATATCTGTATCTGTGCAGTTCTTTGTCATACATACAGTTTACAAAAGTTCACGAGGGAGCAGTCGGTTTCTCATCTACTGTAAAGTTTTTGCTTGTCACCGCTCATCACACCACAGCTGTTTCCCCCAGCGACAATCTAGCCCTTAACACATATGAATGAACACATACTTTAATTACACTTATTTAAATATACTTAATCTAATCATATGTACTTTATACATACACTACTGTGCAAACGTCTTAGGCACGTTAGTATTTTCACTTAAAATAATGGTGTTCGGCCAGTTATTTATATATTTTGGTGTAGTGTGTCAGTATAAAATATCAGTTTACATTTCCAAACATTTATTTTGCCGTTGTCAGACTGCTTGTGCATTCAAAATCACACTAGATTATTATTGAAATTAATGGCAAACTGATATTTCCTACTGACACACTACAGCAAAAGATATAAATTACTGGCTTAAAACCCTTTTTTGTGGTTCTTTTTTTTAAAGTATCGGTTCAGGCACCGTTTAGGCACTGGTACTGTTTTAAAAGTATCGAAATGGCACTGGACCCTACTTAAAAGTTATTATTTTTCACTGGCTCTTTTACCAAATGGGTGATTTCTCTTCGTCCTCCAAAAATTAAGCTACTGTAGGTAGTTCGGTAGCGAGACATTTTAATAAATTATCGTTTGCGATTGACAATGCGATTGACAATGTTGTGATAAGTAGGCTATACCAACTTTGTAACTCGTTAACCCCCCCCCCACACACACACACACACTGTAGCGAATACAGGAAGCTATCAATCAAGAAGGTATCAGGATTATGATTTATTTTTCATTTTTATTTTTTGATTAATCACTTGGATTAATCATTCATTTTGACAGCACTAATGTTTATTGTAAATAGACAACCACACAAAGGTAATTGTTACTAAGCCTCTCCTGGGTACACCAATGTTCTTGTCCATTCCCCTCGCAGATTCCTGCAGCTAAGCTTGGATGTACATTTACATTCCATTAAAGGTTATTGATGACATGCTTCTGAAGTTTGACTTTTTGCTCCATAACAATACTTATAGGTAACTAGTCATCATATATCTAGTCCTTTAATGTATTTGCATTGTACTAAAGTGCGTTCATTTTGAATGGGAATATATGTGGATCGCAAATTTTTCAACATGAACATTTTCATATAACATTATAGTCATTATGGCCTATGGCCTTTAGAAAAATGTTTTTTTTGAGGAGGTGGGGTAGTGCATAATAGGCCCCAGTGGTGCGGCCTAAGCTTTTGTTCTTAATGGCATTTTTTTTTCCTTACATTACTTTTACTTTTATACTTTAATTATACTTTAACTAGTACTTTTACACTTTTACTTGAGTAAAAAGCTTGAGTTGATACTTCAACTTCTACAAAAGTCTTTTTAAACCCTAGTATCTATACTTCTACTTGAGTAATGAATGCCAATACGTTTGACACTGATAGATAGATAGATAGATAGATAGATAGATAGATAGATAGATAGATAGATAGATAATCTTCTGTCACCTCTAGATAGAACATAAAACATGCATAATTACATTCAATGACTCAGTTTGAGCAAGAAGCTATACACAAGCTTCTCACACAACTGCCCTCTTATGAGTAACTTTGTATGCATCATTGAAGTGAGTTTAGAAATGGCTTAAGATATCTCTATATATAATCAGCTGGAAAGGGGGAGAATAAAGAATTGAGAAAGAAAAACAGCTTCCTTATAGGAGAGGGAAGTCATATTTAAAACAGCGGGTCTGAGTATTGCTTTAAATGATTGGATTTTAGTGGCACAGAAACTCTTCAGAGGACAGACTCTAGGCACTTAAAAAGAAAGATCCAACTGCACAGACAATACCTTTTTTTTCCATACCATCCTCCCTTCCTTGACAACATCTTCAGCTTAAAACTTAAAGAATCTCTTTGCTATTGACTCTGGATGGCTTCCAACTGTGTCCTGCTCCCCAGCACACTGGAGGTGGGATGGTGTGCATCTGTAAATCCTTTCCACAGACTTTCCTGGTGTCAGACTGAGTTTGAGAGGGGCCAGGCAAGATAGGACACTTCAAAGGGTCAGAGGCAGCAGTGTGTTTGTACAGACATACCAGCCCTGTGCCCGTTCTGATTCAGAGAAGAGATAGCTGCCCGCAATAGCTTTGATGCACTCGCAGGACATAATGCATATGGAGGAAGATGGGATTGAGAATAAGGATGAAGTCATGGCATCATGGTACACATTGTCTTGTTAGAGTAAGTCAGAAGGCTGCATGAGAATCGAGACTGATGATCTCAAACTGTGCTTCATTTCAGGATTTGAGCCAAATCTAATAATGGAGTTATTAATGTAAAAGTTTAGAAAAGAGAAATACCACTTTTTCCCATGAGTTTCAGCATTCAGCCCATGAACATTGTATTTTCTTTTGTGTTTTAGTTTGAGTAGTTGACAAAACCTATTTGTAATTTCTTAAATACTAAATAAAATAAATAATATAAAAACAAATACAGTATATCCTATGAAAAAAAGCGTACCTGAGGTACATGAAATACGTACTGCCATGTACATTTCGTGAAATATTTGATGTGAAATGTAAGTCACTTTGGAGAAAAGCATTTGCTAAATGACTAAATGTGAATATCTATAGAATGGCTCTAAAAGAGTGTTTGTTTGTTTGTTTTTCCCCCGGGACATGTTAATCTACATTTGATACATTTTATGTGGCATTGGTTTTGTTGAATGGCTCTATAACTCTAATGTAGTGTTGTCATTTCCAGAAAAAACAACAACAACAAAAAAACACTTAAGCAAGTAATCTTCATTTATTTATTTTTTTCAATACTTTCTCAACTAATTTATTCATCCACTTGGATGAGATAAGCTCTTTTATTTCTGCACCTGTCCAATTTGACAATTTTTGTTTCTTTCCTTACATAGTAGATAATTACCATTTCCAACACAGGTTCACAGCTAAACAGCACAGAATAATTGCATTAGCTCCTTTTGAATATTGTGAAGGGCTCAAACTCTTGGAAAACAGATGTCTTTTATCCTCATACAAGTTCAAACGGTGAATCTTACAGCTTTGTTGACACATTGTTAAGGATCTCAACAATAATGTATTCTGTTTACACAAGTCCTATAAATAGAAAAACTGCATTAAATTTCCTGAAAAGTCTACAACTATTGAGAACCCATTCCATAAGGTATTTCCTAACTTATTTTCTGACTCTACTGGATAATTGGTGACAATCTGTCTTGCGACTACTGCGTTGTTCAGTTCATCCCACTATGCTCCGTCTAGCGGTTGGTGAATGCTAGAATGTATCCCCCATCTCAGAATGCATCATAAAGCTGTACATATTTTTGCCAAGAATGCTATTAACAATCACCCACATTTGTGTAGTTTTACTTCAGCAAAATGGCAACCGCCTTGTGTGTGCTGGGATATAGTTTCTATTTGACCAATCTTGATTGCAGCTGTCAGGGTCTTTGTAGACATGTTTGAATACAGTGCACTCACTTTCTAGCCTGGATTTCATTAGACTTTTGGTGGGAAAGACTTTTAATCCTTCTTTGTGCCTCACAATATTTGTTTCTACAACTCTTCAAGATGATTCCTTGAAGTATGAACTTTTAGCTCTGGCTCGCCATCGTTTCATTACCATTTGCCATTACCAAACCTTGCCGACCTCAATCTGTTCACTAGGCGCCATTTTTTTCCTGTTGGACAACATCAAAATTACCCATGCTGCAGTAATCCAACTTTTATGGAGGTCTGAGTTTGAGGTCAAGTCAAGTTGGTGTGTCAGTGTTAAATAAGCTATGAAATGTGAAGGATCACTTGATGAAGTCATTGAGAAGAAGTCCAAAGCTTTGTGGTGGTGGTGAGTGCGTAACATTAGACATTTTTGCTATGATTTGTTTTATTCTTTGGCATGGAATGATGCCATAATCGTCATACTGTTGGTGTAAAGCAGGTGGTCCAGTAATCTGCTTAAAGAGCCTGAGTAGTTGAGAAATTGATGGATTATGTACATAAAACAAATATGTGGGCTCAGATATTGACTGAACAATGGGAGCCACTACTGTACACACACACTGGTGTGTGAATGTTTGTGGGGAGGAAGGAACAGGTTATGAATGCCAGGAAGGGTCTGTGTGTTCAGAAAGGGCTGATGTGCTCTCCTCTGCTCCTACCATGGGAAAGTTGCACTCTCTAGGCCTCATCAAAACAATACTGTGAGTTTTGTGTGTGTATGAGCATGACACACAGTTACCCCCCTTCTGTTGCCCACACATCTCTTCATGTATGATTCAAGAGCTCCCCCTAGGCCAAGGTAAAGTGAGAAAGCAGTTCCATGAACACACACCATGGATGGCGATACATAAAAAGAGTTTACCCACATCACATAAAAAAGATAGATAATCTATTGCACAACTAGAGTGCAGAATTAAATGTGAAAGTGCTACTTTCAATGCCACCAAACATAATTGTAAAAATAATGACTGTTTTGTCTAGCACTGTTTGGACAAACAGGTAGTCACATCTCAGATTTGCATTGGGCTGCTCAAACAAACTGATTGCAATTCCCTTTGGTGCTGATGGAAATAACAGTAAATCACCACACACACACACACACACACACACACACACACACACACACACACACACTATAATATTAAATAATAATTGTACATAATTTTAAAGAATACAATCTTACTGTAGAGCTTTATTTTATTTTATTTTATTTGTTTATTTATTTAATTATTCCACTATAATTCACCTTCAGTTGGTCCCCATTGACTTGCATAGTGTGTTTTTTTTCATATATGTTATGGAAAGTCAATGGGGACCTGGCGGAGCTGAAGGTGAACTATCCACTTTATCAGATGTGGCAACACACTAATATTGGTCCCTTTGTATATCTAAAATGCATTAATTGATACAAGATGAATCACAACAATTTATTTGTACTCGCTGCAATACTCATGCTTGAAAACACTCAAATTATTATATATGGCAAATTAAATTACCAGGATCTGGAATGGGGACCTTCAGCTCAACATTGATACACTATTAGATCTAAAGCAGAATCTAAATCATACACTAAAAGGCCTCAGTAGAGTCCTGAGATTACGCTCTGTAGAACAGCATCATTTTCATTAGTGCTGAGTGGTACTGTTACCCAACTCATCTCTCAGGCTGGCCTCAAAGATGAGTTGAGTGAGAGGAGTGTTCATGGGATCCTGCTATATCTTGTTCTCTTAAAAATAACATTGTTGTCTATCAATAAATAGATTTTGTAATGATAATGTATTTTCTTCTTTCATTTTACTGGCTTATTTACATATCAGCTCTTAACAGATTGCTTGAAGATGGTATAAATTTTAAGTAAAATTGTTTGTTTGTTTGATCATTTTTATTTTTATCACTTTTATTTTATCACTTTATTTTTCTTTAAAGGGTCATAATATGTTTTCAATTATCATTTAATATTTTCCTTGAGGTCTATTTGTATTTTTTGTTTAGTACCATTATTCTGGCAATAAGAATGTTTCTGTCTTGTCAACAATTTAAGTTATTTATTAATTTATATATTACAAGACACATTTTTACATTAAACTATAATAATAATGTAACAACAATAATGAACAATATAATACTATTATAGTGTATTTTGTTTATTTATTTATTGTTATATAGTTATTTATTTATTTTTTTATTCGATGCAAATCACATTGCATACTATTACAGTAGACTATTTATTTATTTTACACTGGAATTAGTCTGTCATGCAGTTTCCACCAATTTTCACCTCTTCAGATCAGTTTGATTTATGTATTTCCAAACATGATATTGACCATGACTTAGGTTCAGTAATTTCTACTTCGTATGAACACAGAAAAGTGTTTCTTTCTTGTTTCTTAGCCTTCCACTGTCTAGATCCAGTTATGTAGTGCTCACAACACCCAGAAACTATGCCCACCCTGACTAGTCATATCCTCTGATCTCGTCCACACCCTGAAGTTTCTCCTTTCAGACATCCTCTCTTGTCGCTGTTGGGTCCAGACCCTCTTGAAACCGCTGCTATCAAAGAAAAGCCACAACCATACTCAATGTATCTTTGTGTTCCATAAAACCCAACAAGTACTGGTTCCAATCCAGCATCCTGTTGAGGGCGTGGAATGTTTATTATTTCCTTCGCCTCACCCTGTGCACCTTCTCCCACAGGTTTCCACTTGGGTGGACTGTGAGGACCAGTTTTGCGCTCTCCATTTCGCCTCTCTAAAAGTACTCCAGGCTAGGCCGTCTAACTGAATGCCTGTCCATCATTTCCAACAGGGTGTAAATCAGGGCGGACAGCTCTACTGTGTGGTGGCGCGTTGACAGATTTACGACAGGTCCGCCTCACCGTGAACTCATGCTCTTTAAATCCCAGCCTTCACTTAAGCCACTAAAATGAAAGTTGGACCGAGTCTGCCTTTTGTGAGGAGGAAAGTATTAAAAGAACAAAATCTGTGCAATGTACAGTAAAGTAAAATATTGGGTTAAAGAGCTAATGGCATGAGTCAGCCATTAGTAATCAAATACTCCAAGTATTTAAATTGTTTCTTTGCAGGAAAACTGTACTTTATAAAATGTATTGATTCATATTTTTCTTATTTGCAAATGTAATGCAAATTTTACTAATATTAACTATTAATAATATAAAGGCAAACACTATAAAGCTATATATATGTTTACTTGCTTTGTTCAACAGCTCTGTCTAATAATAAAATAAATGTCCTGCTTCCAACATTTCCAACATTTGCCAAGTGGAAAAACATATCGACCTGGGATGATAATTAAAAATGGCAAATATCTGCAGATATAATTATAAACACATTTTTTCCTGTGGACAACAGGTGAACTTTTGAAGAAATTCAAAATGACAGTTCTTTTTAATATACTGAATGTGAATGAAAGCAGGGGCTGTCAATGCTCTAAACTAAAGTAAACTGCCATAAGAGTATCATAAAGGTGGACTGTACGACTTCATAATTCCAAGTTAACAACTATATTCCAAGTAATTTGAAGCCACATCATAGCTTTGTGTGAGAAACGCATCCAGATCTACTTTAGCTCTGTTCACGAAAATAGCAGCAGTGCCCAGTGTGGTGTTCTTATCTACGATGAAACTGAATGAGGAGAGAAGGTGTGTAAATATTGGCACAATCTTCTTTTACTTAGCTTTTCTGATTTATTTTGCATCTATCTGCTGAATGCTGTAGATGTCCACTGTGTGGCTCTTTTCATTCTTATTTTATGGGGTTGTTTGTGAATGGTGGGTTGAGAACTGTAGTCCTAAATTAAACAGATTCATGTGATTCATTGTTGGGATTATAGCTGGTAGGGTTACTCAACTCCTCACTAAAATATATATTTTAGGGATTTGTTTGACAACGTGCGTCAGTGATAAATCTGTCACCTGAAGAATTAGTAAAGAATGTGGGCATTGTGCCAAATGCTTGTTTCATGATAAATCCTGTCATACTTCACGACAAGTTCTTATTTTTTGGAGTTACAGTAACGAAGCTGGCATGTTTCCAAAAGATGTAACATAATCTGCTTTTAGATCACGCATGTTAACTTTAAACTCATGCTGTGTTTTCCAATAAGGTGACAATTTTTGTACATAATGTAGCACAAAAGCAGATGGGGTCCAAAAACAACATTGTACCCAATTGACTTTTTATTGTATGGACAAAAACAACTTGTCTGCTTTTATGCTATACAGGAGAAAGAAAGGCATACAGGTTTGCTTATTGCAGTAGCCAGTTCTTTTCAATTGGAGTAATCACAGCATAATACGTATTTACTGCAATGTTAAAGGTGGCATTAGCAATAAGCTTTAAGAGAGACGATGTGAAAAATTTTTCTAATCCTTTGTCTTTTATGGCCCCTCACATGAGACGACGAGGCAAAAAAAAAAAAATATGTGGCTTGATTTCAATTCCATACAAAAAAAAAAAAAAAAAAATCTCCTTCCATAGACTCCATAGACATGCTAAAGCTGAAAATGTATTTCAAAACCTGTATGACTTCCTTTCTTCTGTGTAAGAAGGTAAAACTGACTCTTAATTGTAAAGACCAACTGTAAAGACACAACAAAACATTGTTCAAAACATCTTACTTTTGGGGAGTGAACTATACCTTTAACTGGGAAAGAAAGCATAGTTTAGCATCCAACTGATTGCACACTTCACCTTGAAACCAATATGTACAAATCTAAACCCCTGCAGTATGAGTGAGGGGGACAAACAGAAAGAAAAAATATTTGTAAGATTTATTTTTAAGACACCTGGCTTAACCCAGATGTTCTCAAGCAAAACATGAGTGAGATAAGAACCATTCCAACATTCCAGAACCCTCCTGTCATTTCCAAACACTGTGTGTCATTCCTCCTGTCTCCATGTGGTTTTGCTCAATGCTGGATCCCACACAAGATTTGCCAAAACATCTTTGCTCTGAATTAAACATGAGTCTGTTTATTACTCATCATAGACAGCCAATAAAGATAAAGAAGTTCAAGAGAGGTCTGAGATGCTAGTAACCCCACTCCTACCTTTTTCTCAGAAACTTTATCTATCCAGAAATCCCGGTGTTTGCTGGAAGACATACCCCTGACTCCATCCAGAATGAAGCAGCTTCACCTGTATGTGAAAAGTCACCTGACCACCCTTTGGCGCATCAAGACAGATCCCGCTGCCACACCAGATGATAGACAGGTGTGTGTGGGAGAGTCAGCCAGGCTTCATTAATTCATTAATTCATTAATTTTTGTCTAGAGACGATGAGGATAATGATGATAATGGCTGGATGTGCTTAATTAAATCAGGGAAGTTCAAAGAGTACTTACTCGATTCTGGGGCGCTTATCATCAGTTTAGCGCAGATCAAAGTGGATTTTTTCCCGTTTCAGGAATTACTGATTGACAACTCGAACAATTAATGCAGGTAATTTGACAGGCACATTCAAAGAGCAATAGATAGACACATAGAGCCATTTCTATTGAATTTGCTCCATCTCGCACCTGGTGCCCTAAATTATGTACCACAACGGCCTGTGATAAATTTGTTTGATTCGGTAAGAATTGACACTAGATTCTTCACTCACTGATGGAGATGAAGTGGCTCTCTTTTTGTAAACACTTAAAGCAGTCTAAACCTCCAATTAAACAGGTTGGATTCAGGTCTTTGCTTAACGATCACAGTGAATAAAGATTAGCCCATTACGATTATGCTTAATCAACAGTTTACCTAGCAGGATCTTTTTTTTTAAGATTTGATTGGATATCTTTATTTAATCTTAGACTAAAAATAACAGGAATAAACCTTATCCTTGTGATTTAAAAAAAAATATTTAAATTGTATTAGTATTATTATTATATTTATTTGACTGGCAGCATTTATCTTCAGCTTGGTTATTGACTTTTCATCAGATGTATTATGTTAAGGTGCACTCAGCAATTTTTCCTCATAAAAAGTTATAGTTATAAAAAAAAAAGGCTGGAAGCACATTTAAAGAGAAAGTTCTCCCCCAAATTATTTATTTATTCAGCATTTGAAAAATATTTCTGTTTTATTCCCTCCATACAGTGAAAGTCAGTGGGGTCTAGTGTTGTTTTGAGAAAATACTCTTCATATATACTCTTTTGTGTAATGTAGGAGAAAGTAATATGTATAAGTTCTGAATGACATGATGAGAAAATTATTATTTAAAAAAAAAAAAATTATTTTTGCACGAACTATCCCTTTAAGTAAACCTCTAAAATGGGGAATGTTGTACAGGTTAAATAGAGATTATATATCTCTTTATGAATATGTCTGTGTATCCACTACCTCAATCCATGGTTTATTAGATTTCAATCTGAGTCTGATGTTTCCTTAAGATAACTAAAATTCTTTTCCTTTGATAGTATACTAGCTTTCCTGGGCCTGAGGTATGTATTCAGACAGGCAAAAATGAAAAGATCAGAGGAGACAGGTATCGGTGCACAACTTGGGTGAGAGAAGGATGTAAGCAATTTTCTGTTTTGTCAGTATAGCTATCTGCAGCTCACGCCTCCAATCTTCTGTAAGCAGCCACCTTAGAAGTGGTAAGTGGAGGGCTGCTTTAAAATCTTGGTGACCTGCTAGAGCATTTATTGATTTGATAGATGTTTACTCGTGTCTACAGAGATGTGTGCACTCCTCATGTGTCAGTCACAGATATATTGTGATCAAATGAGAGGCACATTATTGTGCATTCATGATACATGCTTTTTATGCCTCTGGTTTGGAATAATAAATGCCAAAGGGAAATGGAGAGAGGATGGTGTCGTTGTGTTGTGTGTATAATGAGTGATTTACAACAGATGCGCTAAGTACACCATCTCATCATTGGAATAACAATAACATTAAGACACATGAGGTTGCTTTGAGGCTTCTCTTCGATTTAGATTAGATCTGAGCTAATGGATGAAGCACAAGACATGATGTTTATTTCGATTTTATTGGCTGCTTTATCATAGAATAAGTTGTAAACAATAAAAAATAAAAAAAGGAAAGAAAAGAAAAGAAAAGAAAAGAAAAGAAAAGAAAAGAAAAGTGAAGTGCATCACTAGCTTTACCAGACAGAGATGGGAAGATGTTGAAGTTCATCTTGGTCCTGGTTGTCCAGGTTTTATGATCATCATACACTGTAACACCACATTTTTTTTCTTTGCTTTTAGCATTGTCTGTAAGGAAAGCAATTGCTGCATTAGTTCTTCATACTATTTGACGGTTCCTATAATTCACTTTCAGTGTCCCTTGTCTTGTCATGATAATACAGTCATAACCATAAAGACTGTAGTTCTTAAAACAAAAAAAAAAACAACTTCTGTATATTTTTATCCTATTCTGATTATTTATGAAGCTCTTGTGTTGTTATGCGTGTGATGGAGTTTGCATGTGTGTGCATGTGACATCCCCAAAGCTTTAACATACAAACTCATACACAGTCAAACCCCTTGAACTGAACTAAAGCACACTGTGATCTGTGCTGGTTACACTGTGTTAGGTTATTTCTGGAGGGTACCAGATGACTGTCAGAAGAGAAAGTTAGTGCCATTTATTGTCATCTCTGTCACACCTGTGTGTGAAGAAACACTCGCCCACATGCCAGTGTATTTAAACACTCACTTTCAGAGTAAAAGGTGTGTATATTACTCTAGTATAAAGTTCAGTTCAGCAAAGTATCAAGCAAAGTTGTCTTTAGCAGTGCTCAACAAAAATAACAACAAAAAACAGCTTTCATGCACTTTTGCTTAGTTTTCAACAAAAAATAATAAATGAGCAAATTCAATCATTGATATGTATATATGTATGTATGCATTTATTTTAGAAAAATTTTTAAAAATAATGGCAATAATTGATTTTTTGAACAGTTGAAAACACTGTCTACTGTTATTTTTAACACAAATTAATGCAGCAAGCTGGTAATCAATAAGTTGGAAATAAGAAATTTCCGATAGTCCGTGAAGACAGCAGATAAGCACTGTCACTCAACACAGTGGAGTGCATTGTTTTGTTAACTTTGTGGTTTATTATTTTGAGTCGTATGGGATGCTGTAACACACGTCCCTCTCACAATATATTGCTTTACAGATCTATCGCTTTTTTTATTCACCGGATCATAAAGCACGTATCAGAAGATCTGCACTCCGGTGCAGTTAGCGCTCACACTCACTGATCTATATATAACTCTGGCCCACCTCTTCCAACCAAACCAGGGACTGCTAAACGGAGCGATCACACTAGTCAAATGAACTAGGCTTTGGGGGTCAAACACTCCGGCACAGTTAAGACTGCCTAGTGTGAACACACCCTAAATATTCTCCCGCATCCCACACACGTCTCTACCCACCCATCAAGTGTTGTCCCGCACAGCACTCTGCGCATAACTTGTTTTTCTTTAACAAACTATAAAATATATTCTATAAAAATGTCCTGGCACTGCCAAATGGCTTGTTTTATATTTCATTTAATTACATTGATGTTATAAGTTGATATTTAGGCTACAATAAATATTTTAACTGCTATTATGTAAAATGAAAACTGCTGGAAAAAAAGCACCTTATTTGTTTAAAGTGTTTGCAAACCAAATGTTATTACACTTTTGTTCATATAGCAGTAGGCCTATATATAAAAATAAAAAAGTGCATAATACACTACTTTTAAATGCATTATTAGTTTTGTGCATAACAATGTGATTAATTGCGATTAATCACATACATTAATGTGATTAATCATTATTATTTTTTATTTTTTTTTGTAGTATGTAAGTGTTTGATGTAATACTTTTGGGACTATTTTGGGTTTAGCAATATGAAATTGGACAAAACCAATTGGGAAACACTGGTTAAAGTTATTTGGGATTTGTAATGGAATGTCAGTTCTGACCTTAACCCAACTGACTTCAATTTAATTAGGCCTGGCAGTCTAAAAATACGAATGAGCATACCTCATGGTTTCATGCTTAACCCCTCTTTTAGACAGTAGCACTCTCACACACTTACACACGCTGTTCTACACTAGTGGAAGGATTACTGGAGTGTGGGTAAGATGAGGTGATTTATTTTGGAGCACTCTTGGGTGTCAGTTTTGATTGAGAGCCAGTGGAGGGGATCAGATGAGAGCGAGAGAGAGAGATCCTCTTCATGCCCACATCCAAGTGTTTTTTTTTTCTTTTTTTTTCAGTCCTAGTTCTGTAGTCATATAAACAGACATAAAACAAACCCACACTGTACATACACATAGATATACATATCTTAGAAGACTAAGCAGGTAGATGGCAGATAGATAGAGCAAGATAACCTGAAAAAAAGTGCTGATAGATAAAACAAACCACAACGTTCCTAACCTGTTAGTTAGTCAGATGATTGACCACGCAGACAGGACTGTTTGACTCACAGTCTCACTCAGAGAGAAGAAACGAGTGTGTGACAGAAATATGTGACATACATAAGGACTGTGGATTTTGTGACAGACCATAATGATGTGTCTTTCCCCCCATACCAAAAGAGACAGCGGGACTGGCTGACACTACTACATAATAGGAGTAATTAACTGCTGATTACTGCAGAGAGTAAATATGAGCCACACACAGAGATGGGCAGATTTCACACAGTTTCAAATATACTATAGTCCCACATTGTGGCTTCATCCCTTTTCATGAACTATCAATCCTAAATTGTCTGAAACATTTCATTTTCTTCATTCCAGGTTACTGTATCCAAATACTGTATTTCCTTTGTGCTATGGGCTACAACATGCATGTATAATATTGTTTGTCCACTCTTTATGTCTTATAGCAATTATTTGATATAATAATAATAATAATAATAATAATAATAATAATAATAATAATAATAATAATAATTATTATTATTATTATTATTATTATTATAAAACATTCCAATTATATATTATATTTTTCTAGATGTTTGTAATTATTTATTCTAGATGTTTATGTATATTATTTAATTATACACTGTTCATATTAGCATTTTTAATAATAATAATAATAATAATAATAATAATAATAATATATTCTTTATTGGTACAATGTATATACAATTATTATCATTAGCTGAACAGGGAAATTTGGAAATTTGTAATTGCATAAATTAACCACAGTAACACATGGTACTAACATTGAGCCAACTATTGTATTGATGTTAGTTATATTGTGAAGTGTTAATATTTGGTCAGAAATATTATTTTATGATTTATAAATGCTTTTAAATAGAGTAAATGTATACAGACATTTACATATCTCAAAAAATTTACAGTTACAAGATTAGTTGCTTTTTTAAATTTGGATTCTGTGTTGTTTATGCTCTTTATTACCATGTAATGCATATTAATGAAAGGTATTCAGCTAGACGATTACGCTTAAAGGCTTACAGTATGCATGAATGGGGGTCTGTGGCATCTAGATGCGAGTTTATGACAGTTTAATTTTTCACCGGTATGGACTGTGTCTTACTTCATATTAGACTGATTAGTGTGTAGCAGAAGGATTCAAACTGAGACCCATCCTACATCTTAATCATTCTTTTGAAAGGTTAGGGAGTAAGGGAGGGAAATTCCAGGCATTTTCAGTTATAGAAATTCTCTTTCGATTGAAGAATCACAAAGTTTCTGTCAACATCAAACTGTGGCCTTCTCCTCACTCTCTCCCTGTGCTGTCTCTAATCTTATCCTTAATGTCTCTCAGTCACTTAGTAAGTATGGATAAAACAATGCTGCATTTGAAACTGATCCACAGAGAGACTGGAGACAGGGACTGTTAGGTTGGAACGGCGCTAATTAAATCCAGCTAGTTGTCTGAGATTTTTAAGAGATGAATCCCAAGTGTTGTCCAATTTTCCAGCATTTGTGCATAACTCAGCACACATAAATAATTTCGACACTTGAGCACTCGAGACTCCAAACAAATGACGAAACTGGCACTTCTCTTCTGTGATTTTTAAACAGTGACACAAATAAGCGGACTAAAAGCATTATGAGTGTCTCTGATCAAACATTACACGGCTGTCATGCACACAATGCTTGTGCATACTCATGTAATAAGCACAGAGTTGTCTTTATTTTATTTTATTTTTTTACAGGAAGGGATGACTTCACGAGGAGTCAGGATTAGCAGTGTTGGCTTTGATATATGAAGCGTTCCAGTTGCTGTCATTGGTCATTCAAACTCATGCAGACTCCCAGAGATGGCAGAACTCAAGGCAGCATGGAATATTTTTTAATGCTTTATCTCAGCAGTGTGCCTACACAGTCGATAAAGGGATGCTTGTGGCGGTGGAACAGATAGAGAGAGAGAGTGAGCAAGTGAGAGGATAACATGAATGAGCACACAGTTGTGAAGGCCCTTAGTAATGTGTGATATATAAAAGGGATAATTTCCTTGGGGCAGTTTGAGGTCTCCAGAAATCACAACCTCAGTCAGAGGTTTTCATCTGTGATAAAATTAGAATGTATTGCCTAAACTCGCTCAGCTGCTTTGTATTTAAAGTTACACATAAATAAGTCTTTATAGAGTTACAAAACAATTACTGTGGTGGCAACATGATATCAGGTGTTAATACTGTAGTATTTTGATTTGCATTATATCACTCTTGTCCTACTTGAGGTATTTCAGCCCTTAGAGTGTGTAACAATCATGGTAGATTTCCAAAAGAAAATGTAATGTTTTATAATGGACTATGATTTTTTCCTCAAGTGGTTTGTCATATAAACAAAGTTGAATAAAATGAAGTAGAATTAAAATGAACTGAAATTCTAGACAGACAGATTGATAAACTATAAAACTTCAAAAACTACAAAACTGTATTACCTATTATAAACCAAATGTTACACTTTATTTTATAGGTTAAATCAGACAGTTCAAATGTTGATCCAAAATTGTGTATTTTATGTTAGTTTTGGCTTTTGCAGAATTTGTTTTATGCTTATAGATAAATAAACAGGATGTGGCATCTGCAACAGCCATATGTTGCCCCTATCAGTTTCTTCTGGTTTCAAGTCAAACCACTAGCCGCAAACTAGCAGCCATTTTGGCTCCAGCAGCCCTACACTCATCATTTTAGGTGGAAAATATAACCCAAAGTATGCAGGGGTCAACCAGAAACATTTTAATAATCACTTAGCATCCACCAAACCTCATTCACACAGATGCACAGATGATTTTAACTGCCTGCCAATATTCAAAGAAATTGTCGTTGTGGGTTCAGCTAGTCTCTTGTTGTTCACCACACACTCACTTTCTTACTGTATTTTGCCCTCTTTCTGTTTTCCTTTATTCTCACAGGTGGAGAGAGGTAAATAGAGAGAGAGAGAGAGAGAGAGAGAGAGAGAGAGAGAGAGATAATGGGGCCACTAAACAGAAAATCCTCAAGATACCTAACCTTGCAACAAGCGTTTTGTCAAATCTGACAAACAGAAACTCCCAAGACAACTATTTTAGCTTCCATTCACAGTAGCATGAATTTGCTTACAAATGTTCTGCCATGTTATGATAGAGGGTGGTAAGAGATTGTGGATGAAAATTTAGGCTGGAGACAAGAAAGCTGTAGGTTTGGAGCCCACAAAAGGCAATTCATCACCATTGAGCTTTTGACCAAGAAAATGTATGCTGTGATATCTTGGTTTGTCTGGTCACAGGTTTTAATACCTGTTAACAATTGGTGTTTGAAATTTGTTAAAAGTTCCCTAATTTTGTGGCTAGCTTGTTTATTTCAGGCATACAGAAAATGTTTAGGACTTCTGCAGAGAAAAATAAAATAAAAATGTGTTTTCATGATTCCTAAATTGATTTCCATTGATTGACAATCCATAAGCTCACAATTTGATTTGGATTTCAGTTTGATTTCATTCTGAATCATTGTACTGTATTTGTGTCCGTTGCAATTTAAAAGGATAGTTCACCCAAAAATGAAAATCCTGTCATCATTTACTCACCATCATGTCGTTCCAAACCCATAAGACTTTCATTCTGAATGGTAATGTAGACTGACATGGAAGGAAAGTACTGTTAAATAAAGTTATTTTTGTTTTCTTTGTGCAGAAAAAGTATTTCTGTAGCTGCCTAAAATTAACGTTGAACCACTGATGTCACATGGAATATATTAATAATGTACTTACCACCTTTCTGGGCCTGCGTTGTTGTCTATGCAGGGACAGAAAGCTTTCGGATTTCATTAAAATTATCTTAATTTGTGCTTCAAAGATGAACACAGATCTGACAGGTTTGGAATGACATGAGGATAAGTAATTAATGACAGAATGTACCACTTTAATGCTGCAAATTACACAGGAAACAGTTTAATTGTGTACAAAAAGATTTAAAATTAACAACAGGGCTAAAGCTATTAAATTCAATTGCTTTCTATTTACTGAATTGCTATTATATGCAATGCATTTGCTATTTCTTTACTGGAATTTGTTGATTCATCCATTACGAGGACCAGTTCAAAAGAGTCATTTGTTAATGAATCTTACTACACTAGCTGCTCAATATGTTATTGTATGCCACCTGAAAGATGTTTTATTGTCATTATTTTGCATCACACAGTCTGTCTTTCTTCTCACATTCTTTATGAACCTCCAACTCGAGTAAAATATGACTTGCTTTGTTTTTGGGGTTCAAGATTCAATAGTGGGGAAACACTGGCATTGAGGTAAAGATTGTAGATTTGTAAGAAAATCAATATCATGATCATTCAAATGAACATTGTGTATTTTTCTTTTTTTTAGCCCAAATGTTTATAATTGATGTAAACAGCAGGGTTGTCCTTGTATTAAATGTAATGGAGGTTGCAAACACCCTCTTCTTCCTCTTCAGACAGTTCACTAAATGTTGTACACATAGTGTAACAGTATTAAAAGTTCCTTTGTTAAACATTTAAATGCTATCAGGAACATAACCACACCAAATGCCAATTACGTACAGTAAACAGGAAATGAATTGGAAAAAAATAGCTTTTAACTGAAGGTCTGTTTTGAACTAATAACTATCAGACTCCACCTGAGGCGGGGTGGGGGAGCGTTATGGCAAACTTACTCAGGCATTGTTGTATTTCATAATTGCAGCATAATTAGTATGCAGTTGTGATTATTTATTTTTTTCCTCTGTGGTCTGTGGATAATAGATATTATTTGAAGCATATTGCTGTATCATAGGGTGTAATTTCTTTTTAATTACAATACAGTGATTATATGTCAGACAAAATCACATTGTTGATTCATGGCAGGAGTTGATTTACGTGAGGAGAACCAGACTGAAGGCAACCCGTTGACACAAATACACACCTTCAGACACGTACACTTGCTCAACACATGTACATGAGATTGATTTTGTAAGTAAAGGCCTTTTGGTACATTTCTGTATGATAATCTAGACCTTTTGACATTTTTTAGGTCAACCGTTTTTCACTGAGGGATTTAAACACATTAAACACACTCTCAGATGTTAAAGTCATCATGGCAGTGTATGACTGTAAGCTTGAGAATTCCCCCATCATGCACCTCTCTACTGCACCATTTCATTTCCTGGAAACACTATCCCATCTGCCTTTCAAAACCACAAAGCAGAGGATCATGGCAAAATAAAGGACCACTGAAAACAAACTGAGTGAGCGGATTCGTCTTAAATTACTTGATTTCTTGTTCTTCCATGTGAATGCTAAAATCAGATGTTCTGTAAATGTGTCCGTATTAATGTTGACAGCCCCTTCCAGGCTTGTTTTTCAAATCATCACTTATAAGGTCATGGCTTCACATGGTGATATGAGAAACTGCCCACTTTCCTTTTGTCATTTATACTGACAAATGCTTCCAACTTCTTTCCAGCAGTGCACAATTCCTTTCTGTTTGTCCTTCATTGTGTCCCTTAGATAAATATCATCCTCCTCCTTTTCTTTCTATCTCCCACCCCTCATTGTCGTCACTGAGGCTTGCCAGACACTGAACACTTTTGCCAAAATCTCTATATTCCACAATGCTAACCATGCCTACACGTTTGTCTGTGAAACCTGTTCATAAATGTCTTCCAATAATAAAGCATAAAAAAATAAAAATAAATAACATTTACAGCATAACTGTAAGCCAAAATCATATCAATCGATCGATCAATCAATCAATCAATCAATCAATCAATCAATCAATCAATCAGTCAGTCAGTCAGTCATATATGGACATTTGTAGAGAATTATCAGTGAATGAGCCCCATTGTCATTTTGCTCTTTACTGACATGACACAGTGCATATATTTTTGGGTTGATCTTGTAATCAGAATTTAAAGCAATACTATGATTCCAGGGTTGAGTTTTAAGTTTGTCATCTGTCTTCTGCTTCTGCTTTTTTTTTTCAATGAATCATCTGGTGACTAACCTGGCCTACACAGGCTGCGCAAATCCTGCCTGAATTCCCAAGTCCTGCTGCGATGTAAATCAGTATATATATATTTTTTTTTTGCCTGTCATGGATACGGGATAAGCTCGGCCCGCAGCTGCACTAGTTTTACACACTGCCCCGGTACAGTTTTTATCTTTTCTCTCAGAGGTTACACATTCCCTCTTTTTCTTGTTCTGCTCACATTCTCTCTAGCTAGCATGAGCTCTCTTGCCGTATGATTCATGCTTGCTGCTATCTGGATAATCTCTCCCTCTCCCGCTCCCCTCTTCCCTCCCTCCACTCCTCTTTTCCTCCCTATTCTGTGGAGTATCTCTTTGACAGAACCTGATATAAACAGCCTTTGATTAAGCTCTGTTAGACCCAAAACAGTAAGAAGACGTGGCCCGGGGACTTTACAGTCAAAATACACAGTATAGGGTTAATTGTTTGACTTGGGCTGATTGTGTGATTTCGTTTGTACTAAGTTTTCCAGTGTAAATTAACAGTGTAGCAAGGGTCTGGAGTGCAAGCTTGCTTCATGTTTTGGATGGTCGAGGTGCATCTAGCAGGGGATTTGCGATGTTTTTGTTTCAAGCTAGCTTTGCGCTGTGCAACAACTGTCACCTGTCAACAACATCTGCGGTGAACAGCTTGCCTTCACTGGATGATTGAGTTTGGCCATACCTGCTGCCTCTGTCTCAAACTGCAGCATCTCAAATCTGTTCACTCTTCATCAGTTTTAAGATTTTCTATGAACCTTTTTAGCATCTTGGAGTTTTTAAGCACAACCTGAGTGATTTGGATGTGGTTCGGCATCAGTGGTAATGCTTTACGAGAAAATATTTCGATTACTTATAAATGTGATGACTGAAGTGACATTAAGTTTTGAGTTGACACAACATAAAATACTTAAGTTTCTTAAATTTCAAATTGTTAATGCATTAGGTATTATGAACTAACAATAATAATAATAATAATAATAATAATAATAATAATAATAATAATAATAATAATAAAATACAATATTTCTTATTCTAGGTTAATGTTTATATAAGTACAGTAATATTAGGATAACAATAATTAATTGCTGATTTTTCACAGCTATTACTGCAGTCTTTAGTGTCCTTCAGAAATCATTCTGATTTGGTGCTCAATAAATATTTCAAATTATTAATATTGACCAATAAATGCTGTAAAAGTATTGTTCATTATTCACATTAATCATTTCCTAACAATGTTCTGTATATGAAAAACCTGAAGATTTTTGATTGTTTATTATGTTTTATGATTTTATAATGATAATATATGTGAGAGGTAATGTGGAGTCAGCCAGTCATTATCACAAAATAAACATGACAGGATGATCAGAACCCGACGCATATCATCAACTAAATTTTGTATCATCCCAAATGGGTTTATTTTGTGATAATGACTAGCATTATCTGGCTTGCAAAGCTATTTACCAAATAAATAAATGTACATGGAATATTGATTTGAGCTGAAATTATGTGTTATGTGAGAAGAGAACACTGGCTGAGAAGATTGGTTACCAGGGACAACAGTCAAATATACAGTTTTGCGGTCGTTATGCAAAAATATGAATGCAGCGGTGGACCAATCAAAGCCAAGTATTCCAGAAAGCTGTCACAAATAATTTGATTGCACTTTCAGCTACTAGTAAGAGAGTTATACTCTCATTTTTATGTAACAGTTTCACGTTTTGCAAATCTGTTCCATAGAATCCTTAAATTCAACATATAAAATCCCCCAAAATTCCATCTGGGCCTGCCCATCAGCATTGAAACATCTTGCCATGAAAGAAAGCTCTGTTTTTAAGTGGTACACAAATTGAAAATAGAAGATGAATACTAAACGGGCGGCTGAGCCCAGCGATCAGGGATCAGTGCTGGTCTGTATCTTGTTTGACACTCTATGTGTGACTGGGTAATCCCTTGGAGTAATGAGGATTTTCTGTGAGTTTGTCTGTGTTGTAGCATTCACCTTCACTGCTCAGCAGGGCTATTAAACCATCATATCCATCTCTGTAATGAGTGTGTTTGGGTTAATTCCCATTAAACAGATTATCTGTGTGTGTACGTGTGTGCATGTCTGTATAAGGAACATTACAAAAGATCAAGGCCAAGGTGTAAGAAGTTTGTATCAGTGTGACAACAGATGGAGATGGTACAGATAAAGAGAGCAGAGAGGAAGCAGTGAAGCCTAATATCAACTAGCTACAACTATGCTGTATGTGTTTCAGTCAGGGTTCTGTGAAATTTTAAATTGAAGTTAGAATTGCTTTAAGTTTCAGTTCAGTTCCTGAATTTATGTGATACAGACAAAATGATTCAGAAATTGAATTTAGTAATACATTTTCTATTACCCGTAAACATCACATATTCAACATTATAACTTAAAAGCAATTTAAAATAAAAACTTATTTTAATTATATTGACATTCAGAATAAATGTATTGTATATTAAAACAAAATGAGTAAGATAATGTGCACACACACACAGCCGTGCATATGTAAGCACTACTGTTTAAAACGTAGAACTGTGAATTATTTTTATACTGTTTTTGAAGAAGTATCTTATGCTGATAAAGGCTGCATTTTTTATTTATTTATTTTGATCCAAAATACAGTAAAAATATTTATATTGTGAAATGTTATTACAATTTAAAATGACAATTCTCTATTTATGTTTTTGAAATATAATTGAATGATGGCAAATTAGAATTTTTAGCAGCCATATATATATATATATATATATATATATATATATATATATATATATATATATATATATATATATATATATATATATATGCTTTCATTTCCAAGAATGCTCTAATAACTTAAATTCTTGTGTGACTGGGCTGAACTGCACTCATAAAAGTTTTTGCAGTGATGCCATTAAAGAATTTTTGGTTCCCAAAAGAATCTTTCAGTGAACAGTTCCTACAGAACAATTTTGAAGAACTTTTTTGATAGACGGTTTAATCGGGTGCACGCACCTGGCCTAAAGTTAACTTCCAGTCTGTGTTAGTGTCTGTGGCACCAGCTACAAACGCAGTTAAATTTAAGGTGATGAGTAGATTGAAGTTGGACACAGGTGGTTGTGCTGTGGGATGTCTGTCCCATACATTATTTATATGTGGCTCTCACTACACAAATGACCAATTTTCCAAAAGGCTTCGTTGAAAAAACATGAGCAAAATCTAAATTGAAAAAATCCTAATGAGGCACGTTTTTATATCATTGTATTTCTGAAGGAAGACTATATTTAGAAAGTGTTTGATGTCTTTTTCATTTAATTTTACATGTTATATGGCTGATAAAGCAGCGTTTGTGATGGATGCTTTGTGTACAGCTGTCACTGGAGAAACCTCAATTTCTCCCGCTTTAAAGCCTGTTAGCCAGCAAGCCCCATTATGGGACTCACAGCTGAAAGTGCCCTACCTAACTTAAAATTGTAACAGTTTCTTACTTCAGTGTGTTACTGTGCGTTCACACCGCCGCCGCCGAGAGCATCAAAAATCGCTCTGGCCACCCTGCTCACAACGCTGCAGAAAGATTCTTGAGCGATCTGACGCTCTGACGTAAATTGAATGCTTATCTTGTATTTAAAGGGTTAGTTCACCCAAATAGCAAAATTATGTCATTAATAACTTACCCTCATGTTTTGATGGATGAGGATTTAGTCCGAGAGCTCTCAGTCCCTCCATTGAAGCTGTGTGTACGGTATACTGTCCAGAAATGTCCAGAAAGGTGAGAAAAACATCATCAAAGTAGTCCATGTGACATCAGAGGGTCAGTTAGATTTTTTTGAAGCATCGAAAATACATTTTGGTCCAAAAATAGGAAAAACTAAGACTTTAGTCAGCATTGTCTTCTCTTCCGTGTCTGTTGTGAGAGAGTTCAAAACAAAGCAGTTTGTCATATCTGGTTCGCGAACGAATCATTCGATGTAACCAGATCTTTTTTAACCAGTTCACCATCGAACATCGAACTTAATCATTTTAAACGGTTCACGTCTCCAATACACATTAATCCACAAATGACTTCAGCTGTTAACTTTTTTAATGTGGCTGACACTCCCTCTGAGTTGAAACAAACCAATATCCCGGAGTAATTCATTTACTCAAACAGTACACTGACTGAACTGCTGTGAAGAGAGAACTGAAGATGTACACCGAGCCGAGCCAGATAATAACAACAGACTGACTCGTTCACATAATCAAACATGATCAAAACATAATTTTATTTGGAAGTCTACTGGAAGTTAAGTTAGGGCCACAAAAGCTGAATTTCAAAACTTTCATGGATATTCAAGGTTCTTTATAAAATAACTGATGCCAAAAATATGACCTTTATGTTTAAGAGTGTGCTTTTGTTTAAAATTTTGAAGTTCCTCCTGTCATTTCAATTTAACATTCTGTGGAGTGTCACCTATTCTAAAATTAAAAAAAGGAAATCCAATGCTACATTTTAATGTTTCCCAACTGGTTTGTGTGTTTATAATTATTTTTCATAGATGCTGCACTACAAGTTCACACAATGTAAAAACTATCTGTACATAGAGTAACATTTAGTTAAGAAAGTTTTGACTTCTCACACACTTCTATGCTGCTAACCCAAGCTCTCCCATTTTCTCTTGTCAGATCCAACCATCTCTGAAGTGACTGACAGTTGACTTTTGCCCTATTGTGTCTTTACAGACTTTTGTCTGATTAGCCTTGGATCTGTATCTCTGCGATTCATTCTGAATGTGTGTATCTGTCTGGCTCTTTTGTCAGAATTGCCCTTTTCAGTGTCTACACTTGATTCAAGTGACTCAAAGGCTCGCTTCAGTGCTTGAGATTCACTCTTTAGTGCTCTTGACTGGGATTCACAATTCACAACTTTGACTCCTCGAGTTTTGACGCCTTGGGGTTTCACCACCGCACAGTATGAGATTGTGTTACCCCATGTTTAATGCAGACAGGACGTTCATGAAGCTCTGGCATACCTATCTGAAAGCAAGTATTCTCTGCACTAAAAACACATCTGGAATCATTCCTCACCTTCATGGTTGTGTTAAAAATATTGTACAGCATCAAGTCACGGGCCTTCCTCATGACATAGCCACAACTTTGATTCCCTTATTCCACATACTCCTTGATTTCTCCCTCCATGTGCATACCAACGTATCATGTTATAACATTACCTCTGAAACCCGCTGGCAGTGGGAACACAGTGAGGCTCGTAAGCAAAACTCTAGTTTTATGAGCTGACAAAAGGCTGAACGGATAGTTCGTCCCTGCAGTGAGGCGCACACACAGCAGCAGCTCAGAGGAACTGTCGTGAAGGAATATTTATGTTCTGTACTGCTGGGCGTTAGTGGATTACAGAGAGAGGGGGAGCTGGGGTCTGACGATGTCAAAATTTGTTCTGCGTTCTCTTCCCCCTGCTCTGTCATTCCTTCTAAAACAAAATTGACATGAGCACATGCTTTAGAAAGCTTCCATTCAGTACAACATCCACACACACAAACACTAATGTTTTGAAGTACTGTTAAAAAGATGAATGGGAGGCTTCTATAGTATATATTTATGTGAACCACCCCATAGAGAGAAAAATGAGGGGAAAGACCCCCTCTGAAGAAATGGGGTTATGCAAAAGTGCCCTTCCGGTCCTTTTTTTGTTGTTGTTGTTGAATGAAGCTTTATTGTGGATTATGTTCTCATATTTTGGCCAGAAGCAATGGTTCAACGATACAATGCAATGACAGATTTGTTTCTTACAAACACATCTTTTCACTTCACAAGTTATTAATCAGTTGACTGGAGTTATGTGGATTACTTGTGGATTATTGTGATGTTTTTAACAGCTGTTTGGACTCTCATTCTGATGGCACCCATTCACTGCAGCGGATCCATTGGTAATGCAATGCAATTTTTTTTTCCAAATATGTTTCGGATGAAAAAACTAATTCATCGGCATGCTGGATGGCCTGTTGTTTTAATCTAATTGGCTGTGATTGACAGTTATTATAATTATGACAGAAACAAGTTTGCTGCTACTGCAGTTGTTGTTGGACTAATATAATATACAGTAATATACTGGAAACAAACAAACAATTAAACAAATAAATAAATAGTAAAAATAAATAAATAAATTGATGTTTGTATCAGAATTTCTAAAGTATCAATGTTTCTACCCATTCTTAGACAGAATTCTCCCTGTTGTAAACTGACATTTACCCTTTTCTACCGAGTGCTAAGCGCACAAGTGGAAAGATGAAAGTAGAGGGTGAATGAGACAGCTGTAGTCATCATTTTGTCATATACAGTACTATGAACTGTGCTCATAACTTATAGATCAATTCTTCATTGCTATTTTAAGTCATTATGTGTTGTAGTTATAATCAGTGGTTACATATAATACTACTTGAACATTGCACTATATGCCAGTAAAAAAAAAAAAATCCTTAAATGTTTCGGTCGCTGCATAATGTCCCCACTGTTCTGGATTGACGCCAGAGCTGAGAATGCAGAAACACTTAAAGTACCTAAAAGCGCTCATTTAAAACCTGAGAATGAGGAATGAATGTGGCAACTAATGAGAGTGTAGGAGGCATTACTCAAGTTTGCCAGAACCGGAGAGAATGGGTGCGCACATGTGTCTGTGTTTGTGAACTCTGTTGTTTTCCAGTCTCCATTCTGACAGATAAATGACTGTGGTAATGTTTGTCTACTGGCTCACTCTCCCACTCACACACATCTTTTTGCTGGAGTGCCATATCAGAGATCCGTACACACATAAACACATACATAAAGAGCCGTTTGCACAGATGTGACTCCGTCTGCTGCTCATTTGTCTAGGAGGATAGGGCCTGTGTGTTTCCTGCCCATAAAGGCATTTATCCTCAGCACACTGCTCAATTCCACATGATGGCAGTTTTGAGTGTTGCAGTAATGCAGGTTCAAAAGTCCACTTTGAATTTCTGAGACTGAAAATCGAATTTAAAACTGAAGCAAGCAGGGTTTTGGGATTTTGATAAATGTAAAGGAACAATGTAAATTAAGATGAAAAAGAGAGACATACCAAGAAGAAAAAAAACCCCTGAAATTAACTTTTATTTTCAATTTTATCTTTTCACTAAAGTTTTATATAATGGTAAAATCACATAAAAGCATGCACATACTGTACATACATACGTACATAAATAAATAAATAAATAATATAATATAATATAATATAATATAATATAATATAATATAATATAATATAATATAATATAATATAATATGACATGTTTGTGTGATTTTATTTTATTTTTTATTTATTTATTTGTATTAATGTTAAATGGTGAGATATAGCACTCAAGCGACACTTTGTGAAAGAAAAGCTGATGCAATGCAATGGGAGGATATAGGATTATAATTAAAGTTAACTAAGTAAAGTACTTAGAATTACTTGAAGATGAACAATAGTCCAGTGTGTGTGTGTGTGTGTGTGTGTGTGTGTGTGAGTGGGGGGGGGGGGGGGTATTGATTACACTTAATTGCACTAAGTTCAGCAATTCTTCCCAACTTAAAGGCCAATATCATATCTACCTGTGAAACAAATACTTGCAGGGGTTAAACTGGGACCTGGGACTTCCAGGGGGTTGTTGAGTAGAAAAATAAATAATTAAAAAAAAAAAAGGTTTAAAAACTTAGTTAGTATGGAGGATGAAACCTGCAGAAACAATAAATAAATAAATACAGAAATACATAAATAATTGTGTGTATAAATGCACCCATTCTTAAAATGCATATATAAATAATTAGACGTGTGATGAAAGTAGCAAAATGAATGAAATTGATTGGTTTGCAAATGGGAAATGTAGGAAATGCTAAACTCATCTTAACTCTTTTATTTTAATCACTTATTTATTTCTGAATGCATTTCCACCTTTATTTTTCCTCTGCGCAACATGCTAATGAGAGGGTGTCAGTATGTAAGAGATGGTCCCTTGTGAATGTCGACTGTCGGAAAACGGTACCTCTGGCCATTCCATTGGGTCGTTTGTAAAGCCACAGATACTGTACGGACAGTACGGCTAGGTTTTTTTTATGTACAGTATCTTGCTCTGCTTTGTTTCTCAGCAAAAGTGACTTTACGTAGGCTATATTGGATTTACATGCATTTCCTGTCAGAGGGAAAGCCACGCCCCTAGTCCATGGTTGAGACCCTCTCATTAGCATGTTGCGCAGAGGAAAAATACATGTTGAACTACATTCAGAAATAAATGAGTGATTAAAAGAAATGAGTTAAGATGAGTTTAGCATTTCCTTAAAAAATGTATAAATAATTAAACGTGATGAAAACAGCCAAATAAATTAAATAAATTATATGTATTTTATTTATTCATTTGCCCACCAATTTATTTAATTTATTTGGCTGCTTTCATCACTTTTAATTATTTATATATGCATTTAAACAAGAATAGGTTTATTTATACACACATTTATTTATTTATCTGCATATTTATTTATTTATTGTTTTTGGCAGGTTTTGTCCTCCATATGTTAGAGCATCTCTGTGTTAAACTGCCCTCCCTCAAACCTGTTTACCTTTCTCCAAACAAAAAGCCTTTACTAACAAAGAGAAATGTAAATCTAGTTGTAAAATTTTAGCTCTTTTGATAATGTAATATATATATATATATATATATATATATATATATATATATATATATATATATATATATATATATATATATATATGAATAATAATAATAAAATGGGATAATTTAACATTTACATTTTCTGTGTTGCAAGGATCACTAAATTCACAATATGGTTTCCGATTTGACTATGACAGTAATTTTACACAGCGTATTGTGTGTGTGTGTGTGTGTGTGTGTGTGTGTGTGTGTCTGTACCTCTGCAACTTTCATCTCTGCTGGAGAGATTCTAGAAAGTACCTGTGTGCTAATCTGAATAACAAAGTGTGTATTTGTCAAATTTTCCTCAGTGTGATGCGTAGTCATCCCTGTCTGCCTCTAATATCCTCTTCATAACATCCCGCACCTGCACCCTTGTTCATTTAGATGTCTCCGTTCAAGACATTGCCGCTTCATTCATCTTATCTCTCTTTCCTCACAGTCACCCTAAATTACACAGTGCACAGGAGGAGGAGGGAGACAGACGGTGTCATAAATACTGAATGCAGAGAGAGAAGAGAGACAGACAGACAGGGAGAATGTGTGTGTGTGTGTACGCGTGTGCTCGTAAAACGGGCCCTGTGTGGGGTTTAAATTACCAGACCTCTATGCCTAGAAAACTTCAGCAAACAGACTCCAACACTTCCTCACATATTTACAGACAGAGAGTGAAACACAAAGAGACAGAGTGCTTAACATCACTGCGTAATATTGAATTATTCTCTGAGACCTGTCATCATTGCTATACATTGCACTTTATCTGGGGCTTTACCTTTCACTACAGGGGCCTCGTCATACCGTATGTTCAGGTAACGCTAGTTTCACATACACATTTGGCAACATACACTCAGTCCACACTGTTGTGAATATGATTCACAACATGGTCAGCCTTATGTGTGATTTAAAATGTCATATTTAAAAAAGACTGAAGTTTAAATATCCCATTTGATGAGTAGTTTGCTTTCATGTGTTGAAATCGTGAAATTGTTTCATGCGTTTGCTTTTGAAACAGGAAGTGTAAGTAATGAAGAGCTGGTCTGTTTTATTTAAGCAGTGAATATTTTCTATGGTTGGATACACAAAATCGCCAGTGAGAGAAGGGTAGACTCGGTAGTCTCACTCATATTAGAAAGCATCTGATTGAATAAACATTAGTGCAGGATAAGTCATCAGTAGTTGTGGCTGATTTTCCTGAAACTGTTAATCTTTCTTTCTTTCTTTCTTTCTTTCTTTCTTTCTTTCTTTCTTTCTTTCTTTCTTTCTTTCTTTCTTTCTTTCTTTCTTTCTTTCTTTCTTTCTTTCTTTCTTTCTTTCTTTTTTTCTCTCTCTCTTTCTTTCTTTCTGTCTTTCTTTCTTTCTGTCTTTCTTTATTTCTTTCTTTCTGTCTTTCTTTCTTTCTTTCTTTCTTTCTTACATTGATATCATCAGAATAATAGCATTGAGATTTGTGTTTTTTCCCTTATCTACAGTAAATATTTGCCATTTTACTGAAAACTGTAAAAATGTTCTTTTGCTGTTTTCTAGGCAGTGGTAATTCCTTTGGGAAATGCAAATCTGGCTCAGTTTTGATGTGCCTAGTGTGACCAAGGAAACAATTAAAACATTGCAGTTATTACTTGTCTAATTAGGCAATGTCAAGTTATAAGCAGATTTGTGCATTGCTCTGAATTTTATTGATCTTTAAAAGCCGATTCTTCTGACTGCCTCTGTCAAGTTGAGACCCATATCTAAGACTAAAACCACTCAGCAGCTCAGTAGTAGCATTAAGCCCAGTATTCTTAGGTGGTTACCACTCTAAATCTGAAAAACAATTCAACCATGTCTAAATATAAACTGGCTTTTCATCTTAAGCACAATGAAAAGATTTGAATTTTGTGCTATCTGCATATGTACCACCTCTTCATGAACAATAGTCATGCCAGCCTGAAGCAGAGAGGAAACCTAGCAGTGTTTACCCTTCTTTCATATGCTCTTCCTGCTTTTATCTGATTAGCTCAATTCTGACAGGCATTGTTTGCTCACAATAACGCCGGACAGCCATCCATTGTAATAGATTGCTAATGAAATCTTTTCAGGTGATGATGTAGGAAGCTGAGAACATTTAGTTACTTAAAATCAAAATCGGAAACACTTTAGAATAAGGTTTCATTTTTTAAGAAAAGTTAAGTATATAAGTTAATATAAACTAACAATGAGAAATACTTCTAAAGCATTTATCAGTCTTAGTTAATGTTGATTCTAACATTTACTAATGCATTATTAAAACAAAAAGTTGTTCTATCTATCTATCTATCTATCTATCTATCTATCTATCTATCTATCTATCCATCCATCCATCCATCCATCCATCCATCCATCCATCCATCCATCCATCCATCCGTCTGTCTGTCTGTCTGTCTGTCTGTCTTTCTGTCTGTCTGTCTGTCTGTCTGTCTGCCTGTCTGCCTGTCTGCCTGTCTGTCTGTTGTTTGGCTATTAGTAATGAGTCACCATGGAAACCATTAGCGTTTGAATCCTCCATAACATTGCAGGTGTCATGATGATCACAGCTTTAATTTAACTCAAGCTAAAATGTTTTGTTCTTTTAAATTGTTTTCCGTATTCAAATATTTCTTTCTTTCTTTCTTTCTTAAGGTATTGCTTCCTTGGCCTCTTTTAAGAAAATGCCCCTAGTTCAAGGCAAAATCTCCTTCTCTTTTGAAAGGAATTCGATCAGAGAGTCCACTCTCAACAAGGACACACTATATTGCAGTCGCTTCAGGCTGCAGAGGTTTAGGTGCTGTACCCAAGGCCAGGGAATTTTACAAGAGAGCCATAAATCTCTGGTTTAAATAAGTGCTGTAATCATCGTTTATTAGAGAGAGATTTGCACATGTGTGCTGTGAGGAGCCCATTGCATCTAGATCGCAACTGAGCACCCGGAGCCCATCAGCCCCATCAGCTCCATCTCTTGAGATTTAGTTTCCTTTCCTCCCATTTAATGACTCCTTATTACGGTTTGTCTGATTATCTCTCCATACTGAGTAATGGATGCAGCCGTGACAGTGCTCTATATCTCTATATGAGCCCTTCTATTGAAACTCTGCTGAAGGTAATATGCCATAAAGCAGCACAGATCATACTGAGGGTGAAAGGACGGTACATTGGTCGATCAATCCACTTTTATGGTCCCTGTCTTCTTCTCTCTTTCTTTTCCATTTGAGCTCACCTTTTATATTATCTCCTTATCTTTCTCTGCTGTTCCCATCTAAAACCTTACACAACTGTAAATAACACATTTAATGTCGAGTGTGTTTTTTTTTTTTTTTTTTTGCGCCTCAAAATGCATTTACAAAATGGGATATTTGCCATCTGTCTGTTAGAAAATCGAAACTGTATGTGCTAACTATTTTTTGCAAGAAATTCTATAATACCTGGAGACAGCAATCTGTTAGCCATGGTAACCAGCTTAACTTTACCTCTTTTTTTAGTTGTAAGCTTTTTTCTATCTGCATTAGGGCAGTAGATAATTGGTGATGGGAACATATGTTACAAAACAACTTGCAAAGATTATTGACGTAAACCAGATTCAATCTTGAATTTTCCATATGAGCACTATAAACGCTAAGCCTTGGTTTTAACATACTGTATTTACTACAATTTTTTGCACTCCACTTGTTGCTTCACTTTGTCTACTCTCAGTTTATGTCTTTCTTGTTCTCCAGCTCCAATCCACATCATTTTGTATTCTACCTCTTTCTCGTCTCTCCTCAGAGGTGGAAATAACAGTGGATCCGTACCATCCCCTGGCTCACGACCTGCCGCTGAAATACTTCATCAAGCCAATCGATAAAAAAGGGGTGCCTTTCCCAGCTAATGTCAAGTGTCTGAGGACCGCCACCTGAATGCATTATTAAACGTGCATACGCAGACTGGAGGCAAAGACGTGGAACAGGAGCCCTGGCAAAATGAATGTGAGATCTGACAGAGAGAGCGAAAGAGGGAGAGAAAACTTAATTGAAGCCTGATTACTGGCCCTTGGGAGGTTACAGTTTATTAATATGTCACTTTCAATAAAGATGCTCCTGTATTCAGATTCACTGTTACCATGGCAACCTCATTTCTTTTTACATTTAACTTTTTTTCCCCCATCCCTGGGTGGAAGGAGAGGTTAACGACACAAATCCTCCCAACGCTCAGGTTGATTTTCAAACCCCTCTGTCTAACATAATCAGTGTCTTGCTTTTCTCTGCCTTTGCCCTCTGAGCTGCTGTGGGAAAAGAGGAAATATTTTATGCCTGTTGCTCATTGTGTGTTCGATTTTTCAGGAAGGCAAATGGCCTGCTTTTAAACAGCCTGTGAAATAATAAAGCTGAAGATTTACATTAATGTGCAGATTCATTCCTCTTATCAAGGGATTACATACATCTGACTTGATATATAGTGTATAGTATATACATATATATTTTTTGGACACTTAGGTCAAACCTAATGCTGTCTGAATTTTGTTTTAGTTTCATTACATATTAAATACCAGACCAAGTGGCTATGAAGATACAACATCCATTTAATCAACTAATCCAATGGTGGTTTTCAGAGGATAACAGTTCAAAAGTGGGGTCTGGTCGATGTTTTTGAATTTAAGTATAATTTAAAAGTAGTATAATTTAAATAATATGTTGTATGTTAATTAATTTAAAGATGTATTTTATTTGTATTATGCCAAAGCATAATTGTTAACAGCCAATACTCCAGTCTTCAGTGTCACACGATCTTTAAGAAATCCTCAAGAAACATTTCTTATTATATCAATGTTGAAATCCTTTGTGCCACTTTTTAAATTGATCTACATTTCCCTACACCTTGAATTTTCACCAAATGATTAAATATAAAATAGAGATATGATAGAAATACATGCTATAAAACAATTCCAGATTACTGACGCAAACTGGATTCGATCTTGAATTTTCCATATGAACACTATAACTGCTAAGCCATGGGTCCATATAATAACATGTTTATTTTTCACTGACAATTATTCATATTACTGAACAATCATTGTATCAGTATTTGTCCATCAGTTTTGAAGTGCACATGGTGTTTATGTGGTGTTATCCCAGGTTGACCTGTGCACATAAAAAGTTGAGGTTATCTGGAAAATGTAGGTGCTTGAGGTATGTCTGTGTACAGTATATTACCTCTGATATTGCAAGTTAAGGCTAGTTATGTTACTTCAAACTGGGATAACGGTTTCCAGTTTCTAGGCTACTAATATGTCATATTTTATTTGATTGTACATTAAACATATTTTCATATACATTTCTGTAGGTATACAACATTTTTAAGTGGAAAAAAACACTTAGTGCACTTAAATTGATTGATTTAGTGTCAGCTTCTGTGCCATTTTCTAACTCTGTATTGACTGGTTGTATGAATGGAATGTTACATTCATGCAGTGCTTTTTCAAAGCAGTCTATATCTCTCACCAGTTTGACACAGTGGCAGCTGCTATTTCTCTACTCACCTCCAATTGACTTTGTAAAGAGAAATACATGTTCGGTTTGTATGTGGCTGATTATTGAGTGTTTGGATAGTTGACATCATGGGACATTTCCGACCACCAAAACAACTCAAATGTTTCAATACACACTGCCAGATGTGTGATACTATCATATACCATGGAAGTGTTGGCTTGAAATGCTTGTAGTAGATGTAAACAGATGCCAGAGTGAAAGTTACTTGTTTCGCTCGCAGGAAGCTGCCCTAAATTTCACAGTAGGCTTCCCAACCGTGTCTAGTCCAGACAAAAGCTTTGACACTGAGATGTTCGCTGTTTCTCTTAAGGCAGTGGTGGCAAGCTGTGTGTAAAGAGAGGATTATTTCAGCTGAAATGGAGCTGGTTTATCTATTGTCTAGCTGATGTGCCTCCTGCCACTTTCCTCTTTTAGTCTTTGATGAAGTCAGTGTCCATTCCGGGTCACATAATAGAACCCCGAAGAGCATTTTAAAGGCCTGACTGGTCCATCCGTGCAGTTAACTCCTCGGCGAAGAGAAAGAATTGAGTTTAATTCTCAGTCAAAATGTTCATTTAAATGTTTGTTTGCACAACTAGGAGAAGAAAAAAAAAATCTGCAAATGCATTTGACTCAGTAGGAACACATTTATTCAGAGCCATCGTGTGAGGGGGAAAAAAAGGGGCTCCCTCTGGTGTTTCAATTCGCTACTCCACGGCTGGTGTCGTAATTGCTTTTTGTAATTGCTTTTTAGTGATTTCAAATGGGACTTTTGCTAAACCACCCACCCAGAATATATATAGTCAGATCTGTGTAAACCTTTGGTGTGATGTCATGCATTTCAGATTCCTAAAAATAGGATATAGCTATTTATAGCAAATGAGGCAATTGCTGTTTTTGTCATATCAGGAAAATATTTTTTATCAATTTCATTGTGTTTCAGATATTTTCACCCACAAGCTTATTTCTTAATTAACATTTGATGTGGGTGGCTGCTGTGTATTAGCAATACAATTGTTGCATGGTTTTATCAGTGTGTAAAGTGTTTGCCTTCATGTCTTTCTCCGTGCATTTGAATTTGGCCTGGAAGTGTGTTATCTACAGCGCCTCAGTGGCATTGAGCTCACTTCCTTCACCAGAGACCCAAGCCCCTGCAGATAAGTTCCCCGGACCTGCCTCTCCCAGGGGAATTCTCCGACAGGAAGTGGCACAATAGCTAGTCCATTAGCTCCTATTAGTCTGCACCTGCCTGCCACAGCAGGGCCAAAATAAGCAACCAGCAGCATTTCCTGTCTGAGCTCATAGCACCAGAGCCTGGCGTACTGTGAAATCACTCTGGGAGCAATCGAGTCTTACACGAAACGGTAGCTCAGGGCCTGTGGGACGGACTATCAGGAGAAGTGATAATGTGTGTGTCTGTGAGAGAGGGAAAGGAAGCTGATTTGCGAGGGTCTGCATGTGTGTGTGTGTGTGTGTGTGTGTGTGTGTAATGTGGGTGTGAGAGAGTTAGTGCTGTCTCAGCATGAGTAGGACTGAGTCAACTTGTTAGACTGTGCTGATGGACATGAATGCTTTCAGACTGCTGCTTCCATCTGAGGTGAGACGCCCAATTCACCAACCGTTAACATTGTGACTACACAATTACTGTACATGTTTAATAAGAAATATTCTTTCCATCTCTATCTTTGCTCACAGATGACTGTTATAAGTGTCGTGCTCATTCAAAATTTATGGACACATGTTGTTGAAATATATAGATTATTAATGCAGTTGCCAAAACTATTGTCAAGATTTCGATAGCATTTTAATAAATAAATAAATAAACTAATTAATAATGATAAATTATCAGTAATTGCAAATGCAATTTTGATTGCAAATTATGTAAAATTATAACAATATTATATTAGTATAACCCTACAATTTTTTTCCAGATTTGTAATGATTCCATGCAAATAAATAAACTAATGATGATAAATTATTAAAAGTATAAATATAATGATGATGTTAACATAATTAATTTAATGATAACAATTATTATTATTATTATTATTATTATTATTATTATTATTACAGCAATAACACCCTACAATCTTTTGGAGATTTATTGCAAATTTATTATCGAAACAGTGGTAATCAATTTAATGCAAAACACTTTTACAATTTAATCATTCTTTTTAAACACATTCAAATGACTTGTATAGCCCTACTTTAAAAATTGTCCATTAAATAATTTTTAATTTTGCAAAATTATTATATGATGTTTTGCCTACAGTAAATTCAATTTTGGATTGCGCAATTCCGTCTATATTTTACACATCATGGAGATCATAGGGCACTACCTTTCTAATCTGAAGCTTGGGTAAATTACACTTTCAACTGGAACTCCTTTGATACAGTCGAACTGGTTGGCATGACTGTGTATAATATATTGATCATAACACCTCCAAAAATCTGAATATTTTTAAAACAGTATTTCAAAAGGAACCTTAATAGTTCACTGTTTTGTTTGGATTTTTAAAGGTTGCATCTTTTCCCTCATAGGTCACACCTTTCAGAAGGCGTAACCAATCAAACACAGCCTAAAACATAATAGACAAAATGAAACTTACCCTTTCTCTGTCTGTGTCACAATTAATCATCTATTTTAGATTGTAAATGAACAAATATAGATTCAGACTGAATACTGTTACAAATTCTGCTGTCTGAAAGCAAATCAAATCACACCTACCAAACAGGAATACATTTTACTGCTGTCTCTCCTGTTGGAAGTTAATGCAGGTGTTTTTTCACAGCGTCATTTTAAAAGGCATCTGTCAGCAATGAGAGTAATACGAGCTCTTGGAATATCACCCGTCAACTTAAGAGTCTGTGAATTTTGAGCGGAAATCAATATAAAATGTGTTGCCTTGCAGGCCAGTTGTCATTTATAGTGGCAGGTGTTGTTGATGTTATGGTTTAATAACCATGTATAATAGAAGAGATGTCAAACTTTGATGCACATTCAAAAAACAACTGTTGTATAAATTTGTGTCTCCTGGATAAAAAACTAAACCAAAAAAAACCAGCTTGGACAGAATGTGCCTGCAAAATGTTTTCCTTTAACTTTTAACAAAATTATTATTATTTTTTCTTTTTTGCCTTAATGTCATGTGTGGTATTAGGATGAGTCTGTAATGAGTTTGCTAGATATTTAAAGCAATCCTGATTATTAAATTAAATGAATCCATTTAGCAGACTTACATAGCATTCAGGCTAACAATTTTTCCTAACATGTGTTCCCTGGGATTCAAACCCCCAACCTTGAGCTTGCTAATGCAATTCTCTACCACTTGAGCTACATGTTCTCAGTATATTAGCATAAGGCATCTGTGCACAGTTTTTTAGGTGTGGCACATCTTACCCCACTCAGCCTTCTAAGAGTTTGTTTTAGTACACGAGCACACGGACAACTATTTTATTTTTGAATTCGAATTTTTGAATTAGCTGAAACGTGCAAGTAAGATTTATAACATACATTTAGATAATAGATAATAGATAATGCGATGTTTTAATTTTATTCAGCTCTTTCAGAATCTATCCATCCATCTATCCATCCATCTATCTAGCTAGCTATATTTGTGTAAAATGTTTAATTTATGTTTTATATTTTCCATAGATAAAGTCTTTTTTTATTATTATTATTATTATTTTTTTTTTAATTCCTATGCAGGGTTTATATTTTTTTAGTTAATCAAGTTTAACTAAATTAAACTGATGATTGTTTAATATTTAATTTAATTTAATAGTTTTTTATATTAACTTTTTTATGGTGTTTTTTGTTAATTGTAATAACCCTGGTTCACTGTACTTGTGCTTGTGTTCATTTTTGTTTCTCATGCGTTGGCTCTACACTGATCATCAATCACAGCTGGAAAAAACACTTTCTGACGTTTGACCTTTGTGCAATTTTTTCCTCCTGTTTTGCGCTGTTTTTCACTCAGAAATATGGTTCGACTGACATTTTCATAAATGGCTTCATAGATGACCTGACAAGTGTTGAGTCTTAGTATGAAACTAGCATAAATAAATCCTATTATCTCACATTACAACACAATGATTGCAGAGAGAAATTTCCTGTAGGGAAATCTGTATCATTTCTCTCAAGAGACCAAGAGGATATTTTTAAAAAAAATTTAACCAGAGTTTGACAGAGAGAGAGAGAGAGAGAGAGAATACAAATAAGAAGAAAGTCTACTGCTCTTATCACAAAACACATAGAGCGAGTATAAGTCACTCTACATCTATCTTTGCTGTAGATGCACGACACTTAAATCTGGACAGAGCACCATGTTTTTAATAATGTATTTTATTTGAATAATCATATGTGCTTTAAAACATTAAAAATAGACTGAAGCAATTTAAATCCACCCTAGCAAATTCACAAAAATCTGATTCTTCTCTCTCATTATCCCTCTGGACCCAATATTGTAGCTATTTTACAGCTGTCCTGGTAACACTTCCTCAATCTGTAGTCTCTGGTTGTCTAAAATATCCTGAACTTCCTCTCTACAGGGGATGACCGGCATCCACAGGAGGGCTGACCATACCCCACTGACCCAGGCTCGTTTTCCCCGGGGAGGACATGTCTAGAGTGCCAGGCCATTGAAATCTGACCCTCGTTTCTGCTAGGACGTCCTTCGATGGGCTAAAGGCAGTGAGGTAATGTTGGTGATATTACACACGCTGTCTCAGTGAGGGTTATGGATCAGTGCGGTTCATTGTACGGCTAGTGTACACGCTTTGTGCAGTCATAAACTTTAACCTATCAGCATATGGCCTGAGTCAGAGCTCATAGTGCCATATGCTTTCTCCAACTGACCAAACGTCTCCATTTCCACTATGCAAAGCTTTTATTTGTAAATGTGTAAATTTATACTGCCTTTCTCACTAGTTTCGTGTCAAGTCTCTCAACAGGACAAGGCTCTCAACATAGATTTTATAAGGTTGCTTGTTAGAAAGAAAGTGGAAAGTGTACACAGTAAACAGTGACAATAATGAAACGGTGTTGTTACAATGAAGAAAGGAAGAAAAAAAATGTATATATATATATATATATATATATATATATATTTTTTTTTTTTTTTTTTTTTTTTTACATGTACTGACTTTTATAATAACAATAAATAATGCATAATTACATCCAAATAACCCGTAAGCCAAACCCTAAGCCTAGCCCTACACAATTAATATTACTCAGTACTTAAATGTAAGTATAATTTATATAATTATATGAATTTTATATATATATATATATATATATATATATATATATATATATATATATATATATATATATATATATATATATATATATTTTTTTTTTTTTTTTTTTATGTTTAAGATTTTTTTTCTGCTGTAGCAAGAAGGTACTTTTTGGGGTAAAGTAACCTGTTTACATCTTTTTACTTTTTTATTCATTTTTAGCGTATATGTGTAGTCATTTCTATGTTTGCTGTGTTTTGATTTATTTATTCATTTTTAATTAATCTTAAAAAAGTTTGTTTAATCTTTAACAGCTTCACAGCTTCTCCTTTTTTTATATAGAGACTTTATTATTATTATTTAATGAATACTAAAGAACATTAGCAGAGTTTTGGAGTGGTTCATACAAGCAGTATTACTGTCAGATTTAATTTCACACTTAATCTTGAGGTCATATTAAAAAGACACATGCTGTTTTTTCATCTGCCCATGTCATTTATACAAAAGAGTGAAATGACAGTGTAAGAAAGAAAGGATGAGAGGAGGAGAGCAGTACACAGAAGGGTGCACATGTCTAATGCAAGTAATGAGCAGAGAGAGGGAGTGAAAGGTAAAGGTCAGCAGTCTCTCTGAAGTGAGACTTAGCTAAATCTTCCTCCGCTTCATTTAAAAGTCATTCTTTTGTAAAGTTGTCTGCCAGAGAAGGAGCAAACTAAGTAGCCAGGAGATTTAGATGTCTGAAAAATGGTGCGATACGAATGAAACGGAGTACACAGTCTTTTATGGGCCATTAGATCTATTTCATGTTAAGAGCACTTAAGCCTCTTTTGTTGGTTGCAGAATTCCACCACTGATAAGCTGTGAGTTAGAACTAATCATGTATGTGTGTGTGTGTTCATGCACACAAATAATGTCACAAGCTAACCTCCATTGAGAACAGTTTTATTACACCAACTTTAGTCATAATGATGTATACCCAGACTCCAATGTGATTGTTTGGCCTTCAAGCTGACACACATCATGTGACGTCATTTCCGAGGCCAACCAGAACACAGAACTGCCATCACACACATTTTAGCACTGTACTTCCGTTGTACCGCTCAACAGGGGCATGTTGATGACAAAATCCTGAGGAGGAGCAGAAATCATTTATGAAAGACTGAAAAAGTGCTTTAAGAGCTATTGCACTTACTTTTATTTGTGTGGGAATGGATACGGATGAAGAGAAAAACTCTTGCTGTTAATCCATCTCTGACCTGGCCTTCACATCCAAAGGTTATTGGGTCTCTATCAAATCCTATCATGTATATTGCCATCCCACAATGCTCAGAGATGGCGCCGGCACCAATTGAAACAGTGTTTCTTTGTGAGATTAAAGGCAGGGACATTATAGATGGGATTAGAGATGTGTGTGTGTGTGTGTGTGTGTGTGTCTGAGCATGAGATATTGAGCTTCAGTTACAGTATTTGAGGCTGGGCGCTAACTTTTCCTGTGTGGTGTTGAACTCATACAACAGACAAAAACAGATCAATTCATTGTTATAGCATCCAGCACTGTGGTTTGGAACATAAACTCTCTGACTCATGAACCATGGGAGAAATGTTTCTTTGGAAAGAGGACTTGTCTTGGTTTTGAGGAGCTCATGTCTGAGGAAATTAATAATTTAGCCTTCTTTTCACTACCCAAGACCGGTTATTTGCTCTTGAGTGTCTTATTTTAGGTTATATGGGTTATTAAACCATAATCTCTGTTTACTCATAAACATCCAGACCTGCATGCATTCTCAATAAGAATTAATTGATCTGTTTTATTAATTTATATATATATATATAACAATATAATATTATAATATGGTTAAAGACAGAGGCATCCAGTGTTGTTTTATACTGAATTTAAAAATTATGTTTTTATTGTAAAGACAAAAACAACAACAACAACAACAACAACAACAACAAAAAACAGTTAAAACACTTTTCAAAATATCTTCTGTTGAAATCAAAGTAACAAATACATATAGTTTATTGTGATTTTTTAAAAAATTGGCTGTTAGTTACACATTTTACTGTGGAAATGTTTTAATGCAGTGATAATACCATGATAATTTGATAAATGTATTTGCTTATTACCTTTTAAAAGTGGTCAGTAAGATTACTTATATATATATATATTGTTACAGATTGAGGTGGTGCTAAACGAAAGACTAAGTGCTCGAGGAGGATATGGAACAAATGAGGAGTTTACTAAAGAAAACGAAGGAGAATAACAGACAATAGGTTAGGATACAATACAAATAACAGCATTTACATACAAGTCACATTTACCTGCATTCAGTATACATTCAACATAATGCTATTCAGGTTTACATAACGATAAACACATCAACATTCAACAATCACGGACGAGGAGGAACTGAACAGAACGGGTATTTATACACACAGAAGGTAATGAGGGAACTGGAAACAGATGGGGATCAATCACTTAACCAAAACAAGAACAGGAAGACCAAAAAAGGAAACAGAAAATTCATAAACGTGACATATATACTGTATATATAATTTTTTATTTATTTATGTTTTTGATACATCAAATGTAATTATCTTTAAAGTAAATATATGCTTTAAATAGACAAGACAGTAAAGGCATTTATATTGTTACAAAACATTTATATTTCAAATAAATGTTGTTCTTTTAAATGTTCTATGTATCTGAATTTCCACAAAAATATTAAACATCACAACTCTTCAATTTTAATAATAATACATATTATCTGAGCACCAAATCAACATATAAGAATTAATTCTGAAGGATAGTTTGGCACTGAACAGTAATGACTAAAGTAATGATTGCTGAAAAATCAGCTTTGCCGTCACAGTAATAGATTACATTTTAAAATATATTAAAATAGAGGAAGTTAATTTCAACTATTTTTACTGTTGTTGTTTACTTTTTTAGTTAATCAAGTAAACAAAGCCTCAGATAAGATAATTTTGAAAAGTTTTGTTTTCAATAATTTTTTTTTTTTTTTTTTGTTTTAATGTCCATTCCACTCTGGAATGCAGAGGAAAAGCGGTAATGTGCGGTTCTAGAAGGTTACAAGTCTTTTGGCTGCATCTGTTCATGTAAGAGCTGTTCTGTGTGCCTCATTGGAGAGAGGCTGAGCCACAGGAGGAGCCGTTGTCTTGACAGCCTGTCACCGTGGCGACCGAGCACATTCCAGGTTTGTTTCCTTTGATTCGGGAAATGTGCATTAGTCAGAAGCTCGCAAAGCAGGAGACTGCTGGTTTTATTTATGTCCATCATCATTCTCTCTGAAACCAAGATGGATTAGTATGCTAGTGTACTGAAACACAGCCCATGACAAACCTCAAAGAACCGAGGAAAGATTTTAATGGCTGCAGGTGCACAATATAGGTTTAATGAATACTCTGGAAGCACACATAAATCCTTATGCACACATTTTCAAAGTGACAAGCATTGATTTCTCTGTAGGCTCATGGCTTTTGGACTCTTGTACTCTCTAAAATAATCAAAGAAAATGAAGGGGTTTGTGTGTGTGTGTGTGTGTGTGTGTGTGTGTGTGTGTGTCTTATTTTCATCATTGGTTATATATGCATCAGGTTCTTGCATCAGTTTAAATTTAATTTGTCGCTAATGCAAATAAATAAATAAATACATAAATTAATAAATTATTTATTTATTTGCTTTTGGAAATTACAACAGTAATTTTATGGTATAAGCACAAGGAATTCAGTTGACCATCTTATATCATTATGTACTTTATGTTTAATTTAATTTAATTTAATTTAATTTAATTTAATTTAATTTAATTTAATTTAATTTAATTTAATTTAATTTAATTTAATTTAATTTAATTTTGATTATTTGTGGACTTTGGGATATATTTCATTGTATTAGTTTTTTATTATTTGATAATTTTATTATTTTATTAATCTTTTATAATTTTAAAATTATTATTATTATTTTTTTTTCTTATTCTTCTTTTTTATCAGCAACCAGTGGGTAGCACACAAAGCATATTACAAATCAGGATCACAAAAAAAATATATATATATCATTTTAATTACATGTAACCTTCCTAAGAGTAGACCAGTGTGCCAAATGTATTATTTATTTATTCTATTTTTTTTTTTGTTTTTTTTTTTTTTTTTACCTGTACTATCAAAGGTTTTATTTGATGGATTATAGTGATACAAGTTTCGGTGGTATAAGTATACCCAGATATGTTATGCCTTGTGGTACCCATCTAAAAGGTTCAATATATAAAGGCTTAGTTTTACTATACATCCCGATTGGCATGATTTCCGATTTATGAAAGTTGACTTTATACCCAGAGACCGACCCAAATTTTTTTATACAATTTCCATCAGTGAAATTTCTGGCTGCCTAAGAGTGAGAATGACATTGTGATGCTTCTGTAGTTTCATTATCTCTGACATTCTACAATGCTACAGTGTCTTCAGTCAGGACGGCAGTCTAAGAGCATGCTTCGTTTTCTTCCTCGGGCCTGCCATCCATGTTCTTAGATTGATTCCAAAGTTTTCAGTTACATTTTACATAGTTTTTTCTGTGTTTTAATCAGCATACAGCACAGATAGAAACAGTTTTGGAGAAGTAGTGGCTTAATTAACTGAGGAGCAAAATGCAGCACATCTACAGTATCACACATCATTCAATATATTTTTCATCTTATCTTGTTTTTTAATGTATTTATTTATTTCAAGAAAACGTTAATCAAGATATCTCCCCCCACACTCCATTTTCCACAGTAGCTTATTATTTTCTATCTGAAAAATGGAGAGGCTCTTTTTGAGGCAGTGCAGGGGGAACACTTAGGGTACAAATGGGTCCTCGCTAAAATGACTTAGTGTATCTGTCTCCTGCCAAGGCTGTCTTTCTCTCTCATTCACTCACATATTCATATCTTAACACCGGGAGCGCTGAACACTGACGCTTTTGAGAAGGAATTAGGGGAAGATTTAAAAAATGATACGAGCTGGCTATAATTTCAAGTCTCTCCTAATGTTTTATTAATTCGTTCAGATAAAAGAATATGAATTGAGACGCTGTAATGACACCTTAAGTCCATACATTATGAAAATGGATGGAGACGTTGTACATGTGTTTTGAGGAAATATGAAAGAATCTGAGGAGAGCCGGGACCTTTTAATGTGGAACTGAATGGGAGGTGGACTCTCTCTCTCATACACACACTCACACAAAGGTTTTGGCTTTGTATCTGGATGATTCAGTGGTAATTCTGGCTTCAGCTCTGAGAAACGGACATGTTCCCAGGCATGCCGCTCAGGAGGGTGTGAATAAATGAGACTCTCTCTTTCTGGCCACGTACACATTCAAAAGCTTTGTGACAATCTCATTTATTTTCAGAAGTGAATCCCCTAAGTTATAACTCCATGTGTGAAAGGAATAAAAGAATGACTCCTACGGCTCCAAACCTGTTGGCAGTGTCACTCTTCTTTGTAAACAAAGAAAGGGATCAAACAGCTTTTTGTTTACCTGTTTACTGTTTTTTTTTGTTTTGTTTTTTTTGTTTTTTTTGATCAAATTAACATGAAATAAAAGACATACTAATAAAACAAGACCACTAGTAAAATGCTTTTCTTTTGCAGCTTTTCTATTAATAATATTAATAATAATAATAATAATATGTTATACATTTCAAATTGCAGTATCACCACAACAATTGAACTGAAAAATATATGTGAATTTTAGAATATCTTTGTTTCCGTTACATTCGCCAACAAGTAATGGTGAATCAGTTCACTGAAAGGATTTGTTTCAGTATCTGGTCACTTGATTTGTTATGAGTGATCCGTTGAATCAGTCTTTCAACTGTTTTTAAACTGAAAGTTTAACATTAACAGAGCATTTTCATTGCAAATAATTTTCAATGATCATAGCAGTTGAAGTGAACCGTTAAACTGAAGAAATGTACATGAATTTCAGAATATTTTCATTTTTTTTTCTTTGTGTTCTTTTTCGTTTTGGTATGTCGCTTTTTCATTAAGAGCTTGTAGTGGTGACTCAAACCTTTTGAATCAGTTTATATATGTTCCCTGATACATTGTTTCTTCTTTTGTACATTTTTGAGTTTCAGCAGCTTTTCATTTATGAACAAACTAAGCAATGTAATAACGATGATCTGCTGAACCACTGAATTTGTCTGGTTCAGACTGGTTCATCTTGATCAAAAACACTGATTCTGTGGCTCTCAAGCTGACATTCACTTGAATCTGAATTGTTGTGAATAACAGAATGTTGGCGTTCTTCTAAATATCCAGGATTAAGAGGAGTAATGAATGTTTTGCATTTAGTTGCAGTGTGTATGGCCTCGGTCTCTCCTCTTCACCTCAGGCCAGAGAGTTATCCTGTTCATCTAATGAGGATAAATGGTGATGTAATGCTATTACAAACTCTGGCCCTATGCTCTGCATCATCTGTGGGACCTCCAGCCCATGGAGCCCCAGGTTTAGGTTCACAGTTCTCTCACAGCCCATGAGAAGCATCACTGCTGCATGAGTTGATTATGTAGCATTGTTTCACACTGGCGTGAAAGAACACAAACACTGGTGATATTTTCTGTTCATCTTCCACTGCTCTGAGTACAACATATCCGTTAACGAAGGCTTGAAGTGTGTGGTCAGACATTTAGAGGATACTATTGACCTTGTGCTGTGTGAGTGTGGCTTGTCTGGGAGCACATCTGTTCTCATTAGCTGTTCATTGAAAGGCTATCACAGAATGATAAATGAATACAAATTGATCACTAGAAAACCTTTCTGTAGTCCTGCACAGCTGGAATGTATATCATGATAAACAGATTCAAGAAAGCTAATAGATTTTAATCAAAGGCAGTATTGATAAATCGATTACAGAAAATATATACAATGTGTACATGCGAGTTGTAATTTGTACATTAATTGAAGGAAGCAGATTCAAGTTTTTTTTTTATACATGGTTATATGGAGAGCATATGTCCAGCAGTGAAATGTAAGTAACCAGTCATCAAGCAGTCATCAAACCCAAACCCAGAGTCCTTTCTTTGAAGCTTTGAATGCTCCAGTGCCCATTCAGTGTAAATGCACTGAAAAAAAAGTCATCAGTGCTGTTAGAAATGTCTTCTTTTTGTGTTCACGGAAGAAAGTACATTAAGTAACGTGGGATTTAAATGACATGAGGATGATTAAATGATGACAGAACGGTCATACACTGCTTAAAAGAGAATTAATGCAAACTGGAGGTGTTGTTTTTAGTTTCCTCTTCTCTAAAGCATCTGAAGTCTGTATTGTTTAATTCACTCAGAGACTAGTGGCAATCCATGTGTAAATTTCCCAACAGCAAATGTCCAAAGTCACACTGCGATAAACACAGTAGTCTCAATTATAATCAGCACTGTCTAACGAAAGCAATTATTTTGGGGGCTGTAAATCAGATGGAATCAGTCGGATTAATAAAAGTGTAATTAATATTAATGAACTGCAGTACTGTCAACAGGGGACTGTAAATTAAATCGAAGTTGAAAAACATAGCTCACGTTGAGTTACACTCCACTTGTCTGTTGGTGAGAGAGAGACCTTTCTATATAGTACCTTTTCAGTGTTCTATTATGAATGTACATACATTTTAATAAAACCCTTGAACACATTTGATTTATATATATATATATATATATATATATATATATATATATAAACAGCGTTTTAAAATTTTTAAAAACGTACAAATTTAAATTTCAAACGCTGAGGATACCGCTTTATTTGTATAATGTCCTTACTTGTATACATGTACGTTTAAATTTATGTGCCATTAGTTTGCATTTGTATGCATAACTACTAATCACTTCAGTTTATATATTAACATTATTTTTCATGTTATTCTCTTTTCTTTTTTTTCATTTATTTTCCACCACAAACAAGATTCCTATTAACAATTTCACCAGACAGTAAACAAGACAAGTAAACAACTTATAAACCTTTATAGTTGACAGAACAAGATTAAATTTCACAATTTTGCTGTGTATTTGACATATTCAAGAGAACGTTCTGTCATCAAAATCTTAAGAATTCTATACTCTTTATTGTTTTATTATTTACTGCCATCTATGTGAGCAGATTTTATTTTCATGCTTGTAGACTCTGAAGGGAATTGGTTTGACATTTGTGCAAGTATGTAATGGTCATTGCGGTCTCTTCGGAGTGAGCTCTTGTACACACTTCTGATATGAACATTTCTACAAACAGCATCGCCGCCCTGTGTATTGGGTTCAAAATGTGTTTGGGTCGCTGTGTTTGAAACTGAGAGTTGGGAGGCCAATTTAACTGAGATATAGTTTGTTCCTAATGAAAACTTATGGGGTTTGCTGTTTGCTGAGTCTTCAGGAACCAACTGACCAATTAGGTCTCACAGGAAAGCCCAAACACACAGAGCAGGTGAGCAATAAACAACAAAAAACATCTGGACACATAAGACCCTGATGCAATTCTGTAAACAATTATAGCTTTGTTGCATCATTGGCCCCTGTGAGCCATAAACACAGTGTTTTGTAAAAACAGTAGTATAGTGCTGTACATATTCCCATTATTGCAAGGTATTTCAGGGTTTCACGATTAAAACTATATTGCTTATCAAATCAGATGTCTATCAAATCAGATGTCAGATTTGATACGTCTGTCTTTGTATTTTTTATTAACACATAAATGAAGTCAACAATAATTGTTGCTAGCAGTGTGTTTTGCTTTTTTAATGCGATAATGTGATTATTTTTCAAGAATTGACTGGGTGGTGAAAAGTGATTATGACATACCAGAAAAAAAATAAAAAAATAAACAACCCTATTGTATCACTCTTGGCCTGTTTGTTTATATTGATATTTAATTTAATAACTGGATTTACCAATTAATTGTTCTAAAAAAGACCAGAAACATTCATTAAGAATGTAAATTGTCAAAAAAAAAAAATGATATGAGATTGCATAAAGTGTTTAAAAAATTTTCTGATTGCATTCGAATAAAAGACAGAGGCTGAAGTTCAGGTAAGGTTAACATTAGTGAATAGTCCCATGCACATTTTATCCTAAACCATCTAGACAAATCCAGACGGTATGCCTGCATCTGTTTTCATAATGTAACACATTTTTTTTTTACTCCGCTTTCATATTCTCTCTGCTTCCATCAGCTCATCTTGCATTCTCTAATCATCCTCATGATGCCTTCATCCTGACCCATCAACTCTGGAAAATTAAAGTTCCCCTTTTCCATCTTCCTGTGCCTGTGTCATCAGGCAAAGAGAGGGCACAGCAATCGGCGGGGCAGTCCTGTTTGATTTGATTGTCTTCTGGATTGATTTGAACTCATGCAGGAGTTCAAGTGTGATCCAGGGGCTCATCTTGCCGTGTCGTGTGAAGTTTGTCAGCTGGAAACCACAGTGTCAGGGCAGACGTTCCCCTCAGGGGATGGAAGCAGATGCACGGGCCACACCTGGTGGGGAATATTAATGGAACCAAGTGTATGCATGTGGAAGAGGAGGAGGAACAATGTTAATATATGTGGAAATGTTAATGTGATGCTACAAAATTTGAATTGAAGAACTGGCTTTCTTTCAATTCATGAGTGTGAACTGGAGCTCAACTGGACACATCTGTCTGTCTGTTCATTCATTCTTCTGTTCTATTAATCATTCTGTCACAGGATTCTTTATATGATTTTGAATGGCACACAACCCTGGCAGATGATTCAAGGGTGTTGGTACTGATTGCATAGATGACAAGTAACAAATAAGTGTGTGAATGAACGTGCTATCGCTAGAAGTGAAGGATGACTTGTGAGTAGTCCCACATGACAAGGGTTATCTGCAGTACAAGTGTTATCTATCAAATCAGACCTAGGAGCTGCTTGATTTAATCTGAACATGCTGTTTATTGTTGCAGATACTCAGACAGCAAGCATCAAAGCAAGTGTAGTATCTTCTATCTAAACCTCTCTTACTTTAGTACAATCTTGTACGCTGATTAATTGTGGGATGTGCAGCCGCTGGTTTGATGGGAATGTAAATTTGGGGCTTAGTATAGCTGGGAGTGCTGTAGGTTAGTGTGATGTATGTCTGCGCTGGAGGTCTCCGTCCATGACCGGCACCACATATCAAAAGAACAACCACCTCTGTTCCACGTTATAGAGCACTATAGTTGCTCGCTCAGAGCACTTTTGAAGAAAAGATCATTGCTTAAGAGCTTACTCTGGTTAATAGTTTAATATATTCTGTCTCCTGTGCATTCCTTTTTAATCTCGTTTTCTTCTTCTTTTTCACAGTTTAATGCAAACTTCAGAACATATACAGAGGTTGGCCCCAAAAAGTATTTTGACACTTATGGTTAAGTGTATGAATGTAATGGCATTGCATAATAAAACATCACAAATTTGCCTTTTTTTCTAAACTGAAAATCTTTTAGAGAACGTTTTCACTAAATAACAAATTAAATATACAGTATGTCCTTTTTTTCACGCAAAGTGTCATATGGACCACTTATGGTGTTTTTAGCATGGGATTAGATGACAAAATGTCTTGTGGCATTTATTGTAAATGAACAGTTAAATCAAAAATATAAATTCTGTTGGAGAAAATTGTCAGAAAAAAATAATAAAAAAGCATTCTGTCTGTTCCTAACACAAAGGTCCAGATTTACTAACAGCTTGCACCAGTGCAAATGTTTTTTTTTTTTTTTTTTTTTTTTTTTTTTAGGTTTTAACAATAAATAAACTGTTTAAAATGAAATATAAAACATAGTTGGACCTTTACTAGACGCCAGACGTTAGTGGTTCATAGCTGAATTACACCTGTAGTTACTCTTCTAGGACTTGAAGAGAACTGACTTCATATATCTATTAAAAAGGATCTTGGAACAAGTTGATTAAAAGTCACTGAAAAAACAAAAAAACAAAAAAAAAACAAAGGCTCAGAGTGAAGTGTCCAATTACATTTCAGAGCCACTGTTCACATCAGATACCCATCCTGCTGTTTCCTCTGTTCTGTCAGGTTATATTTTTTGGACAGTGTATCCCGGCTTACACAGTATTGATATAAGGGATTGGCTTCCATGTATTTTTTGGCACAACCTAATGGGTGATAAACCAGATATTAAAAAGGAGTCAAGTAAATCTTTTCCTGGAGAGAAGCAAATCTCAGGAGTATCATAACATTGGGTGATGTATTGGAAGTAGTGAAGTTATAATAGCTGAACAATCACACTGAAAATGTATTTTATCCACCCTAATAACAGACAAAATGACAGAATGTAAGGAAAGCAGACTGACTTATATCCACACACACACACACACACACTAGTCACTATATAATATATATCCACTAAAGTAAAGGTCATCAACCCTCAAAATACCAGGAAAAAAGTAAAAATCCCTCTGCTTCCTCTTTTATTTCTGTTTGATATGTATTCAGCGAATACTCTTTCTGAGTCTCTGACCTTATCTGAGATGCAGGCTGCCGACGCACCTGATGGAAAGCAAATTCATTTTTAGAGAAGCATGCTCTAATATGTTAAGTTAATTCCAGTTAAATGTCAAATGCAGTAGCGGTTAGGGCTGTGCTGCTACCTCTGCGCTCCTCTGAACAATCTGGATCATGTAAAGCACCGCTGATATTGATCGTACTTTGTAACTTAACCTTCGACTCCATGGAATGGCTGATTTGTGGGCTGAAATTGTTTCGTGCCCTTTGCTGTTGTTTAAAATGTGCAGCGACGAAAGTTTGGCGTGCGTTATGTTGACCCGTCCGAACCTGTAAGCATAATGCTAATACAAAACAGTTTCCAGTCCAGCGTGATGTTTACACACTGCTGTCTCGCTGTTTGTGTTTTCCAGGTCATTTTCAAGCAGGTTTATTGGCAGGGGAGAGCAGAGGTGCTTGTAACACTTTTCTTTTTTTTTTTCTAACTGCGAATAATAACCCCAGGAGATTTGGTCCTAGAGATCTCAGTTTTTACAAAAGGTAGCCTCATCAGTCTACTACAAATATCAGCTGCTTTATGTAAGTATACTGTATTTTATATGCTATGTCTCTGTGACAATAAATACAATTTGAGTTGTATGTTTACCCACAAGTTGGATATCAGACTTCAAGTGTTGCTCTTTTGCACTTTTCCAGTTCACCAGTGTGCATGCAGGTGTATGATGCTAAAATAGTGGCAGCTTAGGGTTATATGAAAAATGAATATTTTAATACTGATATGTTTGTTATTTCAATACTTATATGACATGGTTTTTAGCAAGAGTCACTTTCTGGCTGGTATTATAGCTGGTACAGGCTAAAGGTGTTCTTTTTCAGCTTATTTTTAGCTTGATTTTATCTACTGAAAATGACAGAGGAAATGCATCAGGCCTCGCAGACTTAAACTACAGCCTTTTTCAGAATGTATCCTGAAATCTTTCATTCCTTATGTTTCATTTCTTATGTTGGGTTTTCAGTGTAGGTTGGTTTTATAAGGCTTTACAACTTACATTAAATTATCAGGAATAAAATGCATCAAAATATACTTTTTTTTTTTTTTTTACTTTTACATTTTTGATTAAATAAATGCAGCCATGGTGAGCCTTCTTTCAAAAACATGAAACATTTTATTATTCTAAACTACACTGTAGTGTATATACTGTATTACAGTAATATTATTCAGTAGTATTATTCAGATTTTAACTTTTTTTATTTTTGCATTTTGTTGCATGCTAATGCATTCACTTACCACAAAATAAACATGCTGATCTCACAGGTCCATGAAAATACATCTTTATGGATGAAGTTATTCAAGAACCTCCTGTTTCTGCCCTTGCCTCTGTAGATCTCTCCCTCTCCATTACGATTATCCTTTTTTTCACCATTATTCCTTTTTCCAGTTGTCCTCCCACCCTGTTCTCTCCTCCCAGTCACTCGCCCTGTTATCGTTGGAAGCACCAGGCATGTTTTTGTGACCAACAGAGTCGGATGGAATTTTGGCGGCCGTTCACTCCAAACACACAAGGCCTAGGCGCATGTAATTAATGCCCAGCAAACACCATCCAGAAAAGAGAGAGCGCGGAGCGGCGCAGGGCCGGGTGAGAGAGGAGGAGCAGGGAGGTTAGCTCCCAGATGGTGGACTTGTCTTTCATCATTTCCCCTTTTATTTTGTAAATCCCTTTTGCCGTGACAAACAATGGGCAGAATGGACATGTGTGTTTGTGATATCTGTGTATATGTGACAATAGAGTTTGCTTTGCTGTCCTCGTCTGTTACACGGACCGTCTGCTAGCAACTCGCTCCATCAAGGAATTCAGGGCTTCCAGATGTTCTGTGTCGGAGGTGTCCACAGGCTTGACAGGCTGCGGCCACTGTTTGTTGTGCAGACACTTCAAAGCAGTCTTCTTCCATCTGAGATGGACAGCATATGCCACTGTTGCTCCTGAGCGATATGTAAAATTTGAGGATGGAAGCAGGATAAAGATAGAAAGAAGGATTATACTGTTTAAATGCTACATGAACAAATATGCAAAATCATATAATAATATGTGGTTTGCACTGAAATTAAAGAAAAATTATATACTCACTCTTTTTAAACTTAATATACTGCATGGCTTATTGGATTTACTTACAATAAAGTTAACTTCCATTAAGGATTGTATTTGAGTTTTCAATCTGAAACATTACAAACAAGCCAAAATATGCAAATAAAAGCAGCTTTGCCTTTAAGCCTGTTGTTTACTGAAACACTAAAGAATTAAATGCTGTCTTAATCATTTAACTTGTTATAGCTGTTAGGACAAAAAGAGAGGCTTGACTGACCCTGCTGACCTGTAGTCACTGAACCATGTTTCACAGAACTGGAAATGTGTCAAGCATATCAGCATAATCAAGTGAGAATCTTTCTTTATTATGATAAGTAATTGAATAATTACTTCTTTCTTTCCTACTTTGAGCCAATTGACCCCCATTAACACTGACTCTTGAGACAGTAAGAGTCATTTTTATCTCACTGACAATAGGCTCGACTAATCCTGCAATTACAACAATGTTAATCACTCACACACACACACACACACACACACATACACACACACACACACACACACACACACACACACACAGGTGAACACATTGAGAAGAAGTGTTGAAGATGTTGACAGCTCTCTTAGTATGGAGGTAAATCAGTAGCTAAACTTGAGAGGTTGAAGATCTGAATGCGAGAACTTGTCATATTAATATTTGTATTTGTAAGTTAAAATTTACACTCACAGCTCTGATGTGAAGAGTTGAATCTTTCAATTTGCACACACAGACAATGATCAAAACACCCGTGTTTTGAATTGGAAGTTGTAGATTAATAGTTACAAATGTGTAGAATTACATTCACACAAAGAAAATGACATATACACATGTTTACGACATATTCTGTTTGTTGTTGGCGGCTGTACTGCGTTTGAGCTCCGTCACTATATTCTTTTCATTGACTATTTTTAACTCAAAAAACAATTTTATACATCATCGTTTCCGTTTATATAACGTGTGAATATATCCTCTATTGTATTCTACAACAAAAACAATCAGAGCGCCTCGCTATCACTAGTTTTATTTTGATCTCCCGGGTCCGCTATTAGCTTTTAGCCCGTTAGCATCAGCGGCGTGGTTGCAGCTAACTGCGCTAACATTGCTAATACTCTATTCACACACATTACCACTGCTGTACTCACTGTTACTTGCTTTAATGGCGGATGAATGTCTCCACTCTGTGCAGCTCGAGCTCGAGGCCGTGGGAAAGCAGATTCGCGACCTGGAGGTAAGGCAGGCCCAGCTGAGAGAGCGGAGAACCGCGCTGGAATCATCCCGGGCTGACGCTCACAAGTCCGGGGTAAGTATACAGCGATCTGTTAACAGTCCCACCACGTCTACTCCGTGTGTTTCTCTGCACAGGCCCGGTGCACCCAGGACGCGATCTTCCCAGATGTCCTTCACTGCGACGCCGGGACACCACGGACCCTGGGTGCATCCACAGCGGAGGACGCGAGCCGGGTCCCGGGCGACGACTTCTCCCCCTCCTGCCTTCGACATCTCCATCCGGAACCGCTTCGCTCCCCTCCGCGAGACAGGACGCGACGCTGTGATCATCGGAGACTCCATCGTCCGACACGTAAGTGCTACGTTAGCCGAAGGTAAAGTGCACACTCATTGTTTGCCTGGTGCTCGTGTTCTCGATGTTTCTGCGCAGATACCCGCGATCCTGAAGGTCGACGAGAGCCCCAGAGCGGTCGTGCTTCACGCCGGGGTTAACGACACCACGCTGCGGCAGACGGAGACGCTGAAGAGGGACTTCAGCAGCCTGATCGAGAAGGTTCGCAGCACGACGCCCGCGGCGACGATCGTCGTGTCAGGACCACTGCCCACGTATCGACGAGGACACGAAAGGTTCAGTAGACTTTTTGCTTTAAATGAATGGTTGTTGTCATGGTGTAAAGAACAGAAACTGCTATTTGTTAATAACTGGAATCTTTTCTGGGAGCGTCCTAGGCTGTTTCGCGCTGATGGATTACACCCCAGCAGAATCGGAGCGGAGCTGCTCTCTGACAACATCTCCAGGACACTTCGCTCCATGTGACTAGTAAGACAATTCTCTAATAACTATTATGATGAGTTTTGTTCCACCCGCTTAAATGATAAAAGTACTTGTGCTGTAAAAACTATTAAGACTGTGTCTGTTCCCCGAATAGTGAGGTCAAAATATAATGTAGGATCTAGAAAAAATCTTATCGTAATTAAACCAGAAAAATGTAAAGTAAATGAACAAAAACAATTTTTAAAGTTTGGACTCATAAATATTAGATCACTCACACCCAAAGCAGTTATTGTAAATGAAATGATCACAGAAAATAGTTTTGATGTACTCTGCTTGACTGAAACCTGGCTAAAACCAAATGATTATTTTGGTCTAAATGAGTCTACTCCACCAAACTACTGTTATAAGCATGAGCCCCGTCAGACTGGTCGGGGAGGAGGTGTTGCAACAATATATAGTGATATTCTCAATGTTACCCAGAAAACAGGATACAGGTTTAACTCTTTTGAAATACTTTTGCTAAATGTTACACTGTCAGACATGCAAAAGAAATCTAATGTATCTCTTGCTCTGGCTACTGTGTATAGACCACCAGGGCCGTATACAGAATTCCTAAAAGAATTTGCAGATTTCCTCTCAGACCTTCTAGTTACAGTTGATAAGGCGCTAATCATGGGAGATTTTAATATTCACGTTGAAAATGCAAATGATACATTAGGACTTGCGTTTACTGACCTAATAAACTCCTTTGGAGTCAAGCAAAATGTCACCGGGCCCACTCATCGTTTTAATCATACACTAGATCTAATTATATCGCATGGAATCGATCTTACTGCTATAGATATTGTACCCCAATGTGATGATATTACAGACCATTTCCTTGTATCGTGCATGCTGCGTATAACTGATATTAACTATATGTCTCAGCGTTACCGTCTGGGCAGAACTATTGTTCCAGCCACCAAAGACAGATTCGCAAATAACCTGCCTGATCTATCTCAACTGCTATTTGTACCCAAAAATACACATGAATTAGACGAAATTACTGACAACATGGGCACTATTTTCTCTAATACATTAGAAGCTGTTGCCCCCATCAAATTGAAAAAGGTTAGAGAAAAACGTACTGTGCCATGGTATAACAGTAATACTCACTCTCTCAAGAAAGTAACTCGTAGTCTTGAACGCAAATGGAGAAAAACTAACTTGGAAGTTTTTAAAATTGCATGGAAAAACAGTATGTCCAGCTATAGACAGGCTCTAAAAACTGCTAGGGCAGAGCATATCCACAAACTCATTGAAAATAACCAAAACAATCCAAGGTTTTTATTTAGCACAGTGGCTAAATTAACAAATTACCAGACGCCACCTGATTCAAATATTCCACCAACGTTAAATAGTAATGACTTTATGAATTTCTTCACTGATAAAATAGATAACATTAGAAATACAATAGCGAATGTAGATTCTACAGCGTCTAACACTTCAGTTTCATCCATCGCACCCAAAGATAAACTGCAGTGCTTTACACATATAGGTCAGGAAGAGCTAAATAAACTTATCACTGTATCTAAACCAACAACATGTTTATTAGATCCTGTACCCACTAAATTACTAAAAGAGCTGTTACCTGTAGCCGAAGAACCGCTTCTCAATATCATTAACTCGTCGTTATCTTTAGGTCACGTCCCAAAACCATTCAAGCTGGCGGTTATCAAGCCTCTTATTAAGAAACCAAAACTAGATCCTAGTGTACTGGCAAATTATAGGCCTATTTCAAATCTTCCATTTATGTCTAAAATTTTAGAAAAAGTTGTGTCTGCTCAATTGAGCACCTTCCTGCATAAAAATGATCTGTATGAAGAATTTCAGTCAGGTTTTAGGCCCCACCATAGCACAGAAACTGCACTTGTTAAAATTACAAATGACCTGCTTCTTGCGTCAGATCAAGGCTGCATCTCATTTCTAGTCTTACTTGATCTTAGTGCTGCGTTCGACACCATAGATCATGACATACTCATAGATCGATTACAAAACTATACAGGTATTCAAGGGCAGGCTCTAAGATGGTTTAGATCCTACCTGTCCGATCGCTACCATTTTGTTTACTTAAATGGGGTGTCATCTCATTTATCATCAGTAAAATATGGAGTGCCACAAGGATCCGTCCTAGGTCCCCTTCTATTTTCAATATACATGTTGCCCCTTGGTAATATTATTAGAAAATACGGAATAAGCTTCCACTGTTATGCTGATGATACTCAGCTATATATTTCAACGAGACCAGATGAAACTTCCCAATTATCTAAGCTAACAGAGTGTGTTAAAAATGTAAAAGATTGGATGACAAATAATTTTCTCCAATTAAATTCAGATAAGACAGAGATATTAATTATTGGACCAAAAAACACCACACAGAATCTTGTAGATTACAATCTGCAACTAGACGGATGTACTGTTACTTCCTCTACAGTCAGAAATCTGGGTGTTATATTAGACAGCAATTTGTCTTTTGAAAATCATATTTCCAATGTTACAAAAACTGCATTCTTCCATCTTAGAAACATTGCCAAGCTACGAAACATGTTATCTGTTTCTGATGCAGAAAAGCTAGTTCATGCATTCATGACCTCTAGACTGGACTATTGTAATGCACTTCTAGGTGGTTGTCCTGCTTCGTCAATAAACAAGCTACAGGTAGTCCAAAATGCAGCAGCTAGAGTCCTTACCAGGTCAAGAAAATATGATCATATTACCCCAATTTTACAGTCTCTGCACTGGCTACCTATTAAGTTCCGTATCTGTTACAAATTATCATTACTTACCTATAAGGCCCTAAATGGTTTAGCTCCTGCGTACCTAACTAGCCTTCTACCACGCTACAACCCATCACGCACCCTAAGGTCACAAAACGCTGGACTTTTGGTAGTTCCTAGGATAGCAAAGTCCACTAAAGGAGGTAGAGCTTTTTCACATTTGGCTCCCAAACTCTGGAATAGCCTTCCTGATAATGTTCGGGGTTCAGACACACTCTCTCTGTTTAAATCTAGATCAAAAACGCATCTCTTTCGCCAAGCATTCGAATAATGTATCTCTTAAATTGTGAGTGTAGTTGCATCTGCATTTTTATTCTTTAGCTTGGGTTAAACTAATTTTACTTTGTTGGATCAGCAGCTATGCTAATGATGTCTCTATCTTGTTTCTATGTTTTGCCACGGGATTTACATCCCGTGGTAACTAGGATTTACACAAGCTCCAGTCTGGATCCAGAACACCTGAGAAGAGATGATGCTGACCCTCAGAGGACCCCAGATGATCCTAACCTTGAATCAACAAACAGAACTAACAATTATTGCTACATGTGTGACTGCATCATATAATTACTATTAATTAATAATATTGATAGTTCATCATCTAGCTGACTACGTCTTGTATTATTATTATTATTTTTAATTTTCTGTAAAGTTGCTTTGTAACGATTTGTATTGTAAAAAGCGCTATACAAATACACTTGAATTGAATTGAATTGAATATTTACTTTTGCACTTTACTTCAGTTTCGCTGCACAACGTCAAGTCGGCACTTACAACCTCTCAGATCTGGAAGTACAAGTTCAAATCCTAGCGCTCTGACTTTTGCTACTCTTTTAGCGGTATTCTGTTGCAAAACTCACTTGTGCACTTGTATATGCAGATGTGAGAGAGCAGAGCTGGGGGCGGGGCTTTGGTGCGAATGAGAACATTTTATTGGTCGATGCCCGACCAATGAACAGCGGCCAATTGTTTTCACTGAATATCCTTAGCTTTGACAGGATTTTAAGACATTGCATTCATTTTGCCATTCAGGTATTATCTAGTAGACAAATAATGCAACATATTTTATATGTATATCCCACTGCATATTGCAGAGTAAACTCGCTGTACCAAAGCATGCTTTGATCTCACCGCCACGCGGTCACGTGGTTCATGGAGCTATCAATAGTACTAAACAAAACGTGTTGTCAATATGCTTGAAATGTATTAATTGGGACAGACAGCAGTTTTATTATATTTGCAGCGATTTCTAGTAATTTGTAACACAAAAAGTGCATTGATTATGCATGGATAACTGCGTTGACTAATGACTATGCATTACAATAGCATTTTAATCTGGAAAATGGAACAGCATTATGTTCTCATACTCCTCCTTGGCAGTTAAATGTGACTAAACAATTAAGTGTAACTTTTAACCAATAAAATAACTGTACTGAATGTTAACTCAGTCATGTTTAGTTAATTTGAAGAGATCATGGTACTAAATAATATGCGCAATAATTATGATTCATGAATGACCATTTGAAATATAACATTTTCTAATATGGTTATTATTTAAACTACAATAACTGTAGTATTTAGGTTTAAATTCCAGTGCGAAGAGGCACGCTTTAAATTAGAGGCATTTGGTGGCCAGAAAGATAATATTCATATGCAATTCCATTGCTTAAACACTAGATGGCCTTGTTGATGTTTAATAAATACATGTATTTAGCTCTACTAGTTGCTCAAAACAGTATTTCTGGTCATAAGTGCTTATTTTTTAGGTTTTGCTGTTTAATGTACATTTAGACACTCAATTTTATATAAAAAAAAAATAATAATAATAATGTTGCATTTAAAAAGGTTCATTACTGACAAGCAAATTAGGAATTTAACCCAATGAAGATGTTAAAATTATTTTTACAAAACATAAAAATAATAAAAACAACGTTATATTGCAACTCTGGTAGAGTGATATGCAGTGGGATATACATATAAAATATGTTGCATTATTTGTCTACCAGATAATACCTGAATGGCAAAATGAATGCAGTGTCTTAAAATCCTGTCAAAGCTAAGGATATTCAGTGAAAACAATTGGCGTTGTTCATTGGTCGGCCATCGACCAATAAAATGTCTTCATTCGCACCAAAGCCCCGCCCCCAGCTCTGCTCTCTCACATCTGCATATACAGTGCATATAAGTGCACAAGTGAGTTTTGCAACAGAATACCGCAAAAAGAGTAGCAAAAGTCAGAGCGCTAGGATTTGAACTTGTACTTCCAGATCTGAGAGGTTGTAAGTGCCGACTTGACGTTGTGCAGCGAAACTGAAGTAAAGTGCAAAAGTAAATATGTCGTAAACGTGTGTATATGTCATTTTCTTTGTGTGAATGTCATTCTACACATTTGTGACTATTAATCTACAACTTCCAATTCAAAACACGGGTGTTTTGATCATTGTCTGTGTGTGCAAATTGCAAGATTCAACTCTTCACATCAGAGCCATGAGTGTAAATTTTAACTTACAAATACAAATATTAATATGACAAGTTCTCACATTCAGATCTTCAACCTCTCGAGTTTTGTTACTGATTTACCTTTATATCTTAGCCTCTGACATTTAAACAAACTATCAAAGAGCTGTTCACACATGAACGTGCGCACACACACACACACACACACACACACAGATGCCAGTTGCATAAAAGTACCACAAAATATTAATCAGAGTACCTTGGAATACAATGACTATATCATGGTACTGTATAGATATATTTTTGAATCATTCAGAATTATAATATACATTCAGTTATATAATACCATCACCATGGAAACCCATTTATGCCTCAGGATGAAAAAAATTAAAAAGGTAATTGTGACATGTTTTCTCGTTTATCTCACACTTACTTTCTCGGAATTCTGAGTTTATGGGTTTATATCTTGCAATTCTATTTTATTATTATTATTAATATATATATATATATATATATATATATATATATATATATATATATATATTATTATTATTATTATTATTAATTTATAAAAATAGGTACAGTAATTGTGAGTTATCTCACAATTCAGATATTTCTTCACAGAATTGTTTTTTTTTATTATTATTAGGTTATTATTAGATTATTAGAAGCTCCATAAATCAATGCACGATGATACCACAACAATACATAATTGTAGGGATACAAAACGTGTGCAATACTTAATTGCTCACGTTTTGAGTGGCCCAAAAATCCACTTTAAATGTCTAGGATTCAAAATCACATTTAAAACTGGAATTTAAGCAAGTTTATGAATTTTCTGGTTTTTTTTTTTTTCTTTGTTTCTTTTTGTTCTGCTAACAAAATTTGTCTTAAATTAGAAACAAATTCTAAATAAAAGTATTTTCAATAGTTTACTTTTGTCCTCCACTGTACATAAAAATTAATAAATAAGCCGTATAAATGTGTGGGAGGTACACACCACATTTCTCTTCTGCCCTCAAAAAAGAAATGCACTGATGTATGTTGTCTAAGAAGGATTTGTCTCCATTCTTCAGGGAGAGGCTTCGTCTCCATCTCAATTAGTATTGGAGAGAATGAGAAGCAGTGTTTTGAGAGGGAGACATCTTTATTCATGTGTGCATCCCTGTGATTGGCATGGCCTCCAGACAAGATTTCTCCCTGCTCAGGAAGCCAGCCAGATGTTATTGATATTCACAAATGTCTGAAATTTGCATCTGAATCCATTCTCGACCCAGACGAATATTACGACATGAGCGAGAGCCATGGCATTAGGTTCAAGGTGAGGTGGGATCGGAGAACAACCGGATGTGAGCTTTGTTTATTGTGAGTAAACTGTGTGTGTGTGTGTGTGTGTGTGTGTGTGTTTGTTTTCTAAAGGTGTGTAGTGTGTGTCTATTAAGGCATATGCTTTATGCATGCAAAGTTGTTAACTATGCACTCTTTATTTGTTTGGATAATATGGAAGTGTGGGTCTAGTCAGTAATCAGTCTATCATTCGAAATATAATTATTAGAATGATGGCTGCTGAAAATTCAGCTTTGCATCGCATGAATAAATTACATTTTAAAATATATTTAGTAGAAGAATATAATTAAATAAACAAATAAATAATATTACTGTTTTTACTGTATATTTCATCAAATAAATGGATGGATTTATGAATAATAAAAAAAGTAGTGTTGTGTATAAAATTCACTAACATTTTGATGCCCTAGAAGCCTGTTTGAAAGAAGTTTCCTCTGCTTTAGATTTCATAATTTATAACTTTCATAACACAGATCTGTGCTGTTTAGTGGTGTGCCTTCTCACAGTCTTCGGCAATACTGATGACATGATACAGCCCCACTAATACAGGAAGTGGGGAAATCTGAGTCCTGCCCAATCAGCAATCATGCAAATTGACGATGAGCTGATTGAAGATAGGGGCTGTTCTCACAGCACAGATTTTACAGAGCACATGAAACAACACAATCAAAGAGTTCTTGATTAAGCAGTAAGTTTGGTTAATGGAAGCTTTTATTGATTTTCCCTTTGCTGCACACTCTACTACTAGGAACCTTAATTGAAAATATATTATTGTGCTGAGCATCAAGAACAGATAACAAGAGAGTCATGCATTATGAAAAGAAGGTTCTGGGTATTGCCTGTAAAGTTTTAAATCGACCAGTTCCATCAATCATAAGCATTTAGATGAATCTACTTTTTCTTTCTGTGGAACACAAACGATGATGTTTTGAAGTTTTTTTAATACACTGAAATAAAGTGAAGCCATTCATTGTATGAATCATGATCCACTAACGAAAGAAAGCCATACAGGTTTGGAAAGGCGTGAGGGTGAATAAATGATGATTTTCTCGGGTCAGTGTTTTGGATCTATTTTTTGGATTAAGCCCCAACCACTTGTAGGTCCACATTCATAACACATTAAGCTAATTGTAAGTCCTTCACCACCTTTTGCTATGCCTTTTGGTCAAGCACTTCTGTCAGCATCAGCTACTGTATTGCATTTGCGGTATTTACATAGTTGTTCAGAAAATCTAAATTCAACAATTGATTGATAATTCACTAATTTTTACACGTATCCAGATCAACCTATTTGCATCCTTCAGAAATAGCCCACGGATTTGGCATCTATACCACTATCAGTTGAGATACCGGATTAATTACAGGATAATTCATAAATTTATTCTTTACTTTGGTTGTGGTTTGAAGGCTGATCTAGGATTGAGCTGTACAGTTTATAGAGATTTAGCTTCAAAAATCTTAACTGACAGCAAACCACCCAATAAGCTATTACTGTTCCACTCAGCACCTACCAAAATATTTAAAAATGAACTATAATTATGGGTAATGGACTTAGTGTAATATTTACAGTTACGTGAGCAAATTAAAAAGTCATGAATACTCTTTTTAGTTCCAGTTTTTCAGCGCACTTGACCGCCAAAATCTTTCATGTATGAAATGCGTATGTGTTTGATTAGCAGTCGATGCCAAGCTCATATGATAGAGTCTAGTGCTGCCCCAGGGTCAGTTTTTTTTTTTTGAGCGCTATAGTTCATTTACGACGTGGACAGTGTCGGCATGCTGTGTTAATCTTGTGTTTTCTCAGCGGTGTGTGCCAATGTTAACATTAATCCTGATTAATCCTCATTACCCCTAAAAGCGCTGTACCCTAACCCATCCGTCCTGCCCAACCAGACACGTCCATCAAATCCTGGTGCCGTTCCTTGCCTTCGATCTCCTGCACTGAACATCGCCAGCTAATCAGCTAGCATAAATAAACCACTCAGCCAACTCCTAGCCCCAGCCATTTCCTCCAGGAGTGAACAGTTCAAATGAAAGGAAAGGATTTGTATTTCTCTCAAGTAAATGGACAAACGGCAGTGTTTGATCTCTGCTTCCCTTTTGTTTGAAATAAATCTCCTCCAAGTACTGTAAATCCATTCATCGATTAATTTTTTTTAGCACTACTTAAAAACTGCTTCATTAAAACATGCAAAAATGCACAACATCATCTAAGGGGCTATTAAACATAATATTGTTTGTGTAAACCGCTTATGAAAGTGACATACAGCCAAGTTTGACCCATACTCAGAATTCGTGCTCTGCATTTAACCCAAAGTGCACACACACAGCATTGAACACACACACAGAGCAGTGGGCAGCCATTTATGCTTCCGCACCCGGGGAGCAGTTGGGGGTAGTGTTGTCAAAAGACCCGGTACTTCGGAACCAAGTCGGTACTAAAAAAATGAAAATGTCACAGTACCAGGTTTCTGTAAGTACCGGTGGTACCGAGGACCCGTTCAAACCCGGTTCTGGATGCATTCAGCGCTATGATTTCCGCAAAGCAGAAAACGCGGACGGAATCTCAAAATCCAGTCATAAAAATGAAACTTACATTTTAATATGGACAGTCACGGAATTTGTCAAAGTTAGCATAAATTAATCAAATCAAATCTCCATATGGACCAGTATCTGTAAATGTTAAGCCGCAAAAGTTGGTTGAAATCTGCATCCTGCATGTTCTGCGTGCATGTCTCTGTGTGAATGAATGAATGGTTTGTTTACTACATAGACTGAAGCGCATGACACTTGCAATAATGAGGACATACAACATCACCAGAACTGTTCTGAGTCACTTCACAAGCATTTTACTGTTTCATTTGAGTAAAACCAGTGTCAATTCAAAGGTATTCACGGAAAACCGTCAAAACAGCCTCTACATTGCGAGTAAATCACTCGCATATGTGAATACATTTTACTCAGGGCGAGTAAATTATGTCTATTGTTAGCCATTGGCTAATAAATTCTTAGATTTTACTCTGCAATGTGTGTGTTCGAGGCTATTATAAGATTGGCGCAGATATATTTTCACTCGCTGAACACTGACTGAGCGCTTCAGAGTTCTCTCTCCATCAAGCGATCTGTACTTTTCAATTCATCTCAATGGACGCACAGTACACCTGTATTTGCCTGTTTTACTGTCTATGGTATTTGCCGAACTGTAAACTCTGTCTGTGTGAAGGAGCACGACTCGCCGTCGCTTTGCTGATAGCTCTGTTTCTCACACATGCAAAGAGAGAGAGCGAGAGTCTTACCACGCTGAATCGACATGGTACATGTAAACTATATTCTTTGTTGTCTTCTCCTGTCAAAATAATGTAGTTCATTTAGAATTCATATTTTCGAACAAGCAGAAGATATGCCGGTTTCTCCGGTAGTGGGCGGAGCTAATGCGCAAATGTCAATTTCATTGGCTGGCGCTCATCTTTTACCGTCCCTGTTTTGATTTCAGCAAATCAGTTCGACCGAACGCAGACAACGTGATTAATATATCAATGAACCCAGCAGCTCATCAATCCATAGTGCATTGTATATTGTTAGTATGGTGTTAGAATTAGTAGTAATATTATCTTTTAATAATAATTATTATGATCTATTACTATTTTTTTTTTTACAGAAACCCTCAATGAACAAAAATGTCTTAAGCATCACCACCAGTCTTAAGTTCAGATAAATGACAAATATGCATTAATTACAAATGCATTTTTTACGTAAAGGCATTGTGCTAGAAATATTACTATTATTTTGTAAAATGTATGTGATACTGCTACTACTGTTAATTAAAAATTAATCACACAATATTTCTTCCATGCTTTAATTTTAATAGCAAATCCTCTTTATTTACCAAAAAATAAAATTTGTTTAAATTTAATAAATTAAAAGACAAATTAAACTTGTTTACTGTTTTTCATAATTATGTTACTTGTAGAAGAACTTTAAAAACAATTGTAAATAAGTATGAAGAATGGCATTGGTTTTATTTTTAGTGATAAAAAGTTATTTTTTTTTAATTAGCATATTTTTGTGTTTTGCTTTGGTACCGAAATCCATGTATTTTCACTGGTATCGGTACCGAATACTGAAATTTTGGTACCGTGACAACACTAGTTGGGGGTTCAGTGCCTTGCTCAAGGGCACCTAAGTCATGGTATTGCCGGCCCAAGACTTGAACCCACAACCTTAGGGTTAGGAGTCATACTCTCTAACCACTAGGCCACGACTTCCCCCGATAGAGAAACAGGAGGTGTGGTTTGCTTTCACCAAACTTCTACTCACTGGAATGCACTTCATTCAAGCAGTGGACTGCCTTATATTCCTCGACGCACTCCCATCACTTTCTCATCCCTCTCTTATTTTCTCTGTTCCGCTCGGCTTCCATTAATATAGGGCCCATCTGGCTTTCCAGGGGATATTTAAACAGAAACTCCATCAAGGGGTTCAGTCAAAGCCATATGCTGCTGCTTCTACTGTGCACGGTGAAAGAGGAAAAGCAGCAAATCAATGGTGATTGAAAGGTTAAAAACCTGTGATCAGCGTCTCCTTGCAATGGCTGGAAGACACAGACAGATTAGCTGTCAAACTAACTGGGACACGCAAAGTCTTGAAGATTTGCTTCTAATATGATCGTTATGAAGTGTCCTTTGAGGTTGAGCTGAACATACAATGATGAAGCTATTGTGAAAATTATTTCATCATGTACCAGAGATGGAAACTGGAGTCACCCTTAAGTTGCAAAATGTTTTACTTGGACTATAGTGAATAACTGAATGGAGACCTGACCTGGACTTGAAGATACAAATGTCCTTACCCCATCAAGAAAAAAGACTTTGATTTAATTAAATATGGAGTCTGTTTGCACTGCATGTGTCAAATAGATTAGCTTGTGATCCAGTGTTTACAGTGTATCAGTTCAAGTCAAGTCATCTCCATCTCTGTAAGTGCTGTAAGTTAAATGGGCATTTGGGAATGCAATGGGCACCAGTTACACATTATTTTCACATTTGCATTTTTTTCCTTCAGATTATTACAGTATTTCACCCAATTTAACACATTTTTAAACATGTTTTCACTGAAACTGCAGTTTTCCTTCAAAAAATAAAGTAGATGGTTTAACTCTTAAAAAACTCTTTAAGAAATTAAAACAAAAATATTATAGTTTTCCTATAAAAAAATTTATAATACGTGTATTATAAAATTTTAAATTTTTATTTACATTTCTTTTACATTGATGTTGGATTACAGTAGTAATATATTACTGCATATTACTACTAACATATAAATAAAAAGTATAATTATTATATTTTTATTGCTTAGCTGTTGATAAAAAATAGAATAAAGGCTTGAGACTTGACTTGGACCTGGACCTTAGGGACTTGTGAACCTGTCATTTATTCACCCTCATGTCATTTCAAACCTGTATGACTTTTTTTTTTATTTATGAAACAAAAATAAATTATTTGAAGCTAATTATTTGAATTATTTTTTCAGCTGGGGCCAAAACAACATTGGATTTTTATTATTATTTAATTTTATTTGCATGACGATTTTCATGTCGATTTTCATTTGTGGGTGATATATGTTCTGAGGTCATGGTCTATAGCTACTATTTGTTTCTATAAAGTGTTAAAGAGGGTTTGTAAATGTCATGGATAAGACTTGACTGTATTTACCCCCTTACAAAGAGATAAGTTATTTTAGATGTTATTTTGCCCCATACAGTGAGTTGGAGACAATATGTAATATGTTTTTCTAGAGGCATTCACAAGAGTGACCTAATTTAGAGATCTCGGCTGCAAAGTATGTTGATAAAACAAAAATCAGTCATTTTCAGTCTTCCATCTAGGATGATGGTTCTCAACCTTTTTACTCAAAGGCTCTCCGTATAAGGTAATACATTCCTGGTATTTCTGCTGCAATTATGTCAAAACTGTTGATCAAAAAATACACTAAAAACATTAATATTGTGAAAAGTTATAACAATTTATAAGAAGTGTTTTCTATTATATATATATATATATATATATATATATATATATATATATATACCCACATAGTAAATGTCTTCTGGCCCAGATCCGGACCACACTGACTTTTCCCTCAGCCCAATTAAGTACCACAAAGAATGACGGCCCGGAAGTGGCCCAGAACTGGATTAAAGACCCAGGCCACAGATGGGCCATAACCGGCCCGAATCTCAGCCAGTTAATCAGCCTTAGCTGGCCCTGATCTGGGCCAAAACAGGTTTTATTATTGGTGCCAATTGTCAGCCTTAAGTAAACCAGAATCCGCAAATCTGAGCCACACCTGAGCCTCATATAGCCCAGACCCAATTCATATTTCATATTAATGCCTTGTATATTACTATGATCGCAATTATTCATTTTGTGACATGCTTTATTGTACACACAATCTATGCCAATAAAGTACATTAAACTGAATAGAAAATCAGACTTAAAACCTACACATCATGTAACTGTGCAATAAAAAAACGTATTGCATTAGTTTTTCTATTTATTTTTATAAAGAACAAATCAACCAATAAAGAGTGAGTGTATAAAGTATACAGTCTATAAGAGAAATGTAACAGATAGACACATGTAACTTAATCATAATAATTTATACTATCCCGATCCACTCCCTCAAGGCTCGCGTTTCTCATTCAAAACACGCATCACCGGAAACACGGCATGTCGCAATCTCTGATGAAACCGACGAGAGCCAATGAGCATTTGATATCGCTGCTGTTAAATTTGTTGTAAAACTTCTTATCGGCACATTTTTAAATAGTTACTATAGCTACAGAGGAAGGAGATAAACATCGCCAATGAATGCGGTTTGAATTTGGATCTGTTCCCCACACCAAACATCACATGGATACAGGATTTAAATAAAAATTAAATACTTTCATGAACATTTTATTTAATGCTTGTGCATGACAGCATACTAATAAAAATTATGTGCCCCAACTCTCTATTATAGATCAGTGTGGGTCCCATAGTAAACCAAATAAATATTACATGATAACGGTTAAATACTCTCTCTTTCTTTTCATGTAAGGATTCTAAGATTATTTTTACCAAGAATACTAATACAGAATTTAATAAAATTATAATTAAGTGCAGTTTAATGATCTTGGCTGATTTGCTTAATTTTAAATGATAATGTTTAATTCTGTTTTGACTTGCCATTTCAAAGACTACATTTTAACAATACTACACTGTACATTAAAATGTATGTGATCATTTAACCATTATCATGCAATATTGTATTTATCTTGTTTATCATGGCTCACATAATATGCTGCCAGATCTTAGCCTGATTTGGGCCACATATCACCTGACTGATCTGGGCCACTCTCCTCCCACCAACAGTCGGCCCTCGTGTTGTTTGCCGGATCCCCCCCCCGTGCCGTCATTGCCACACATGGCCCAGCTCTGGCTGAAAGGGTACATGCCAATGCCAACAGGAGGCCAGCAGTGACACCTTGAGGCCACATGTGGGCCAAGTCCGTTTGCTATGTGGGTATATATATATATATATATATATATATATATATATATATATATATATATATATATATATATATATATATTGTCAGGGTTCTGTCACTTCAGTCTAGTGGTATTCATGGTTTTGTGATAGAGCCCTGACACTCCCGTCATGTCATTGTTTTTATGTGAGCATGCGGCTTCGAGACTGCCCTGTTTCATGTTGGAGCGTGGTGTTCGGATCCCGGCACTCATGTCTTGCTGAGTATCGGGTTTGTGTCAGGGACCAGACACTCGCGCTCCATGTTCTGTCTTGTTTTGGTAGCGTACGGTCTCAAGTGATGTCTTGTATTGTTGCACGCAGCTCAAGTTATTGGCTGCATGCTTTCTTGTTCTATTTTGTCTTGTGCTGTTGCACGCAGCTTGGTTTTCGCTGGCTGGGTGCTGTCTTCTGTGAACTCACGGCTTATGAGTTTGCTCATTAGCTGTGTGTTTGTGTCTAGTTTGCTGGCCATGTGCTTGTGTTTTTGTTTTGTGTGAGCACATGGCTTTTGTCTTAGTTCCGATGTGCCATGTGCTCTCATCAATTTTCTTGACCCCACCCATCTTGTAACCTGATTTTTTATGTAATTTTCCCAACATGTGTTGCCTCTTTACCCTCCTCATTAGCTCCCTATTTATTGTCCTTGTGTTTGCAGTCTGGTTGCTAGTTCGTTGTCAAATATTTGTCTGCCTTGCCAGTCAAGATTTGTCTGTGTCCCCTATGGGGTTATTTTTGTTTGGTTATTTTATTATTATTAAAGAGCCCTTCTCTATGCCTCATTGAGTCCTCGCCTCATCCCTCTACTCTATCAGCGCATGCTCCAGTTTAAGACCTTGAGCTCTCTACATCAAAAAGGGACTGATGTGAGGGATTTTGCCCTGTAGTTCAGCGGTACTGCAGAGGGATTGGAGTTTAATGATGCGGGCCTCAAAGACCTCTTCAATTACGCCATTGATAAGCCTCTCAGCTGGTGGAGAATGAGGGGGCTGGACCACCTGTCTTTTGGGGAATTTGTGGAGTTCTTGGCACGTTCCCCAGCTAAGGAGGCTGCACTGCTGCCTGTGGTGCCTGTCAAAGCTGAAGTGCCCCCTATGGTGGATGAAGGAGCTGCAGTGCCCCCAGAGGCGACTGGTGACACTGCAGAACCCCTAGAGGTGGCCGAAGAGACTGCAGCACCTCACTCTCGTAGACGGAGGAGGGGAAGGAAGAGGAATAGCTCTGCCCCGCCACTGCCAGAGGTGCCTGAGGAGGCTGCAGCGCCCCCAGAGGTGCCTGATGAGGCTGCAGTGCCCCCAGTAGTGGCTGACGACATTACAGTGCCCCGGTCTCAGAGACGTAGGAGAAGAAAGGCTTCCTCCATCCCACATGGCCCGGAGGCCATTCAGGAGCCCACTGCTGGCCTGGAGGCCATTCAAGTCATGCCCAAGATCCTTGCCCTGACGGCGACGCCCATGCTCCTTGCCCTGATGCCGGCTCCACCCTTGTTGAGTGCCTTGCCGGTTTTGCCCTGGCTATCTGTTGGGGTCCCTGTTTGGTTGGAGACCTCCTGGTCTCTCCATCTGGTCCGCCCTGGTGGTCTGCCGGGGTTCCTGTTAGGCCGGAGCCTCGCTGGTCTGTCCCTCCGGCACCGCCCTGGTGGTCGGTCATTGTTTCAGTTAAGCCAGAGCCCTCTTGGTCTCTCTCACTGGTTCCACCCTGCTGGTCTGCCGGGGTTCCTGTTAGGCCGGATCCTCACTGGTTTGTCCCTCCGGCTCCGCCCTGGTGGTCTGCCGGGGTTTCTGTTAGGCTGGAGCCTCACTGGTCTGCCCCTCCAGCACCGCCCTGGTGGTCTGTCAGGGTTTCTGTTAAGCCAGAGCCCTCTTGGTCTCTCTCACTGGTTCCGCCCTGCTGGTCAGCCGGGGTTCCTGTTAGGCATGATCCTCGCTGGTTTGTCCCCCCGGCTCCACCCTGGTGGTCTGCCGGGGTTCCTGTTAGACCGGAGCATCGCTGGTCTGTCCCTCCGGCACCGCCATTGTGGTCTGCCGGGGTTTCTGTTAGGCTGGAGCCTCACTGGTCTGTCCCTCCAGCACCGCCCTGGTGGTCTGTCAGGGTTTCTGTTAAGCCAGAGCCCTCTTGGTCTCTCCCACTGGTTCCGCCCTGCTGGTCAGCCGGGGTTCCTGTTAGGCATGATCCTCGCTGGTTTGTCCCCCCGGCTCCACCCTGGTGGTCTGCCGGGGTTCCTGTTAGACCGGAGCATCGCTGGTCTGTCCCTCCGGCACCGCCATTGTGGTCTGTCGGGGTTTCTGTTAAGCCAGAGCCCTCTTGGTCTCTACCACTGGTTCTGTCCTGCTGGTCTGCTGGGGTTCCTGTTAGGCCAGATCCTTGCTGGCTCGTCCCTCCGGGTCTGCACTGGTGGTCTGCCCGGGTTCCTGTTAGGCCAGATCCTAGTTGGATCATCCCTCCGGCTCCACCCTGGCCCACTGCTGGGACTCCTGGACTGCCTGAGCCTCCTTGGCTCAGCCATCCCGCCCCTCCCTAGTCCCTTTTAATAACTGTTTTCCAGTGGGCTGACTGGGCTCCCTTCCCTCCCTCCCTCCCTCCCCTATTTTGTCTCTGTTTTGATTTTCATGTCTTGTTATCTGTTGTGTATCGGTCTTGTGTTGTCTTGCCTGTGCTGTTATGTTCCTGTCTTGTTTTTGGGTGTTCCTCATTAGGGACGCCAGGTGGCCAGGCGTCACTTTTGAGGGGGGCTAGTGTCAGGGTTCTGTCACTTCAGTCTAGTGTTATTCATGGTTTTGTCACAGAGCCCTGACTCTCCCGTCATCTCATTGCAGTGAGACTGCTCTAACCGTGTGCTCTTGTCTGCGTGTCCTGTTTCATGTTGGAGCGTGGTGTTCGGATCCTGGCACTCATGTCTTGGTGAGTTTCGGGTTCGTGTCTTGGACCGGACACTTACACTCCATGTTCTGTCTTGTTGTGGTAGCGTGCGGTCTCAAGTGATGTCTTGTATTGTTGCTTTCTTGTTCTATTTAGTCTTGTGCTGTTGCACGCAGCTTGGTTTTCGCTGTCTGCGTGCTGTCTTGTGTGAACACGCGGCTTATGAGTTTGCTAATTAGCTGTGTGTTTGTGTCTAGTTCAAGCACATTGAACTAGACAATGTGCTTGAACTAGACAAGCTTGTGATTGGCTTGTGATTTGGTTTGCTGGCCATGTGCTTGTGTTTTTGTTTTGTGTGAGCACATGGCTTTTGTCTTAGTTCCGATGTGCCATGTGCTCTCGTCAACTGTCTTGACCCCACCCATCTTGTTACCTGATTATTGATGTAATTTTCCCCACATGTGTTCCCTCGTTACCCTCCTCATTAGCTCCCTATTTATTGTCCTTGTGTTTGCAGTCTGGTTGCTAGTTCGTTGTCAAATATTTGTCTGTGTTCATAGTGCCTTTCCTTGCCAGTCAAGATTTGTCTGTTTCCCCTATGGGGTAGTTTTTGTTTGGTTATTTTATTATTATTAATACCCCTTCTCTTTGAGTCCTCGCCTTATCCCTCTACCCGAACCCTGACATATATATATATCCATTACTCCAGTATACAGTGTCATGTGCTTTTTCATAAATCATGATTAGATGCTCAATAAGTATTTCTTCTTATTAGCTATATTGACAATATTGAAACTGTTATACATTTGTCAGGATTCTCTGATGAATAGAAAGATCAATAAGTGTATATACAAACAAAAAATGTAATGGAATAATTTACACATCTCATAAACGTATAGTTTATTCACAATAGAATACAGATAACTTATCAAATGTTGAAAGTGAAACATTTTGAAATGCCATGCCAAATATTGGCTCATTTTGGATTTCATGAGAGCTACACATTCCAAAAAAAGTTGGGACAGGTAGCAATAAGAGGACGGAAAAGTTACATTTACATATAAGGAACAGTTTGCAACTTATTAAGTCAACTGGCAACACGATTGGATATAAAAAGAGCCTCTCAGAGTGGCAGTGTCTCTCAGAAGTCAAGATGGGCAGAGGATCACCAATTCCCCCAATGCTGCGGCGAAAAATAGTGGATCAATAACAGAAAGTAGTTTCTCAGAAAGGAGTTTGAAGAAAAGAGAAAAATTGCAAAGAGTTTGAAGTTATCATTATCTACAGTGCATAATATCATCCAAAGATTCAGAGAATGTGGAACAATCTCATGTTTAAGGGTCAAGGTCGGAAAACCATGCTGGATGCCTGTGATCTTCGGGCCCTTAGACGGCACTGCATCACATACAGGAATGCTACTGTAATGGAAATCACAACATGGGCTCAGGAATACTTCCAGAAAATATTGTCGGTGAACAAAATCCACTGTGCCATTCGCCATTGCCAGCTAACACTATAGGTCAAAAAAGAAGCCATATCTAAACATGATCCAGAAGCGCAGGCATTTTCTCTGGGCCAAGGCTCATTTAAAAAACGACTGTGGCAAAGTGGAAAACTGTTCTGTGGTCAGACAAATCAAAATTTGAAGTTCTTTTGGAAAACTGGGTTGACATGTCACCCGGACTAAAGAAGACAAGGACAAACCAAGGAGTGCGTGCGGCATGGGCAGCTTACACATCTGGAAAGGCACCATCAGTGCTGAAAGGTATATCCAAGTTCTAGAACAACATATGCTCCCATCCAGACGTCGTCTCTTTCAGGGAAGACCTTGCATTTTCCAACATGACAATGCCAGACCACATACTGCATCAATTACAACATCATGGCTGCGTAGAAGAAGGATCCGGGTACTGAAATGGCCAGCAGTCCAGATCTTTCAGCCATAGAAAACATTTGGCACATCATAAAGAGGAAGACGCAACAAAGAAGACCTAAGACAGTTGAGCAACTAGAAGCCTGTATTAGACAAGAATGGGACAACATTCCTGTTCCTAAACTTGAGCAACTTGTCTGCTCAGTCCCCAGACATTTGCAGACTGTTATAAAAAGAAGAGGGGATGCCACACAGTGGTAAACATGGCATTGTCCCAACTTTTTTGAGATGTGTTGATGCCATGAAATTTAAAATCAAATTATTTTTCCCTTAAAATGATACACTTTCTCAGTTTAAACATTTGATATGCCATCTATGTTATATTCTGAATAAAATATTGAAATTTGAAAGTTCCACATCATTGCATTCTGTTTTTATTCACAATTTGTACAGTGTCCCAACTTTTTGGAATCAGGTTTGTATTATTTATCAATTGATTGAAATCTATTGTAACATTATAAATGTCTTTACTTTTGATCAATTTAATGCATTATTGCAGAGTAAAAAAACTTACTGACCCCAAACTGTAGTCCAGGCATGCAGTTTTTCTTCCTGTACCTGACAGACATGGAACTGTGTTCAACATCCAGCCTGGCATCAGAGATAAGAGGTCCTCTGTCTCCTCAAACCTCAGATAGCTATATGTGTGCTCCATTTCCACTCTCACATGTGTGTCTGTCAAAGAGACAGTTTGTGTCCTAAAAGCAGTTCAGGAGCACTGTGACAGTTGCTCTGGTTCTTTTCATATGACCAGTGGAAATGATCTTTGACTCCAGCGGCGATAAACTCAGACGGGTCTGCCTGCTCTTTCTATTTTATCAAATTTTCTCTCATCCCCTCCAGTTCCTCAATGCTACTTTGAGCCAAAGCATGTAATTTCTAATATATTGAAAGTTGCAGGTATATTGCACCATCATCAGACCATCCGTTGAGACCACTTATGAGAAAAATTTTAGTGCATGACACCACTTGACACTTTCCACAAATAGGTTACACAATAGGGCCTCTCTAATACTCTTATTATTCATTTATTTATGTATTTATATATTTTCTCTCAGTAGACCAAATGTTTTAGACCGTAAATGTAAGGAAATATTAAAGGGTCACTCCACCCATTTGCATTAAGAGGTCCATTGTTAGAAAACCAGTCATACTATTGAATGGTTGTGAACATTCTCTCATTTTCCCCTGAGACGAGAGAAATCCACTATTTACCTTTTTCACTTCCTCCTACAATGACGCAAAAATCGTCATTTGACGTCATTGTAGGAGGAAGTGTAAAAAGGGTGGATTTCTGTAAAGACTACAAGCACAAGTAGTCTGCCCATAGGGGGTTGTACCTAATGCGCTAACAGACCTATCACACATCAGTGCCCGTGCGTTTGATTTCACCAGGAGAAACTTGGAGGAAAATACTGATTTTTCAGACGGATGCATTGGGGAGGATTTTGATTTAGACGAAGTTATGTTAGAAACGGATGTTCGTGGCTACCTTTATGAGCCACAGTACAGCGACGAGCAGCTAAAAAAACATGAAAAGCGTCAAACTAACACAGTAAAACATGGTTGATTTACATCGATAATAGCAAACTTATATATAACTTTTAGCTAAGTGTCTAACGTTACATTATTATGTTACATACTAACTTTACTTACTCATTTCTTGACAAGTGTAACGTTAGTTACTGAGGCAGACACATTAAAACAACAAGCGAGCAAAACATACAAGATATTTAGTTCGTAAACAGAAAAATTATAGGAGATGTGTTTCTTTACAGCAGACGACCATGTCAGTGTGTGTTCTCAGTAGCTACTAGCTACTAATAGAGTCTAGTCAGAAATAACATTACCTCCAGGCAAATGCGTTTAGTGCTGCTAGAGCTGGTGGTTCCCGACGTTCCTGGCTTTTCGTCGTCGTCGTCTGGCAAGGAAAATACTGAAGGAATTGCGTTTTTCAAAGCGCGGGTCTCTTCAATCCTAGGGGATTAGGCGCATAATCTTCGGGCTTGAAATGTAAACTGCACACCGTCTGATTTTTTAGTGCTTCAAGTGTTGTGTCCTCCCCGAACTTAGGGTTATTGATAACGTTAGCCCGAAGCCACTTTTTGCACAAGTCCGTATCTTTCGGGAATCTGTGAATACTTTTCCTTGTTCTTGAACAACATCCCGGTACTATGCAAGTGCATACCATTTTGTCACAAAAACATTAATTGGGTCACAAAATAACTCTTCACAACAAATTGTGCCAAATAATTTACAATCGGTAGCGTAGAGGAGAGCTCAACTAATCCACATTGATGGGCGGAGTAGTGGGAGTGGCCTGCGGAGCTGAGTATTGCAATGCACTATGGGGATTGTTGTCTACAGTCCACAAGCTCTAAAAAGTTATTTTCTGCCTTTTATAGGCCCAGAAGGACCAAAAAAAAAAAAAAATGATACTATTCTACTACATATATGACCCACTTTCAATACACATTCATGTCTCCACGGGTGGAATGACCCTTTAATTGATTTATTTATTTGCTTGCTTGCTTATTTATTTTAGACCCTGAGTAACAGGGTTGATCAGTTAACAGTACATGAGTGCAAAAATATTGAAGCAGTTATAAAATCTAATATACAATTATATTAGATTTTATTTACTTGTCATCCTGCTATGTTGGAGACAGGGTTGAAATTATCTTGATTTTGTCTGTTTATTTTAGGGATAATCTTTTCTGTATTTTTTTCTTGTTGACTATTTATAGTTGGCAACTACACATGCTTATAAATAAAAGAATGAATGAATAGTTGCATGTGTTGACATGCCCCCATGAGTTAACAGATATTTTTTGCTTATTTTACAAAAAAATTAAATAAATAGAAATAAACATAGAATTACTCAAAATCCATACTTTCAATTAATGGTTAAATGGCCAAATTGAGCATCCCTAGTTTGCTTATTTATTTATTGGACAAGAATATATATATATATGAATTGTATTTACTATAATTGATTCAACATTAATTTCATTATTATATAAAACATTTGCATATGATTTTAATTTTGGATAGAGTTGATAAGGGAGGTACTTTTATTTTATTAAAAAAAAAAAAAACAGGACACAAAAATAGCCTGAATGTGGAAAATGCCACTTCCACTTTGTCCGTGTGAGTGATTTTAGTCGACAAAACTTGTGTGCCATTGTCCTGTTGATGCAGTCGTGTCTGTTCACCCCCGATAACCTTTGACCTGATGCTAGAGTAGTCATGCTTTCTTCCTGCTCCCTCTATCTCTAGCTATCCCTTTATTTCCTGCCCACTGTAATTCCAAATCTTGCTTACAGTGGCTTTGGTCCAGGACACACTGGAACGTCGCTCTGTAGCCAAAATAATGACGCAATACTTTGGTAACAAGAGCTTACATTTTAGGAGGTTTCTTGAGCCATTTTGCAACTACCAGCCCAAGAGCAAATAGTATGTTAATTCCAAAAATATGGCAATTTTTTTTATTTGTGTGTATATGCACTGGCATTCAGGCAAAGGCAGCTGCTGTATATTCTCATATTCCTCATCCAGCTCTCTAACACTCTCGTTCAAGCCCAGACCTGTTTCTACTCCAGCACACAGGCATATTTTCTCTGCTATAAAACGCTGAGCTTTATAAATAAACCTCTGATTCTGCTCATCTCTTACGTCGCTGCTCTCCACTGTAGTGCCTCCAACACCGGCCACGCGCAATTTCCCCTGGCTCGGCCGAGTCTCCAAAAATCTCAGTCTCTCTGTCTTTTACAACAACAGCCTACCTATTTATACTCCCTCTGCTTCGGCTCTTTCATTCCCTGCTTTTCTCCGATTTCTCTTTAAAAGCATTGTGTCGGATTTCTTTCCTTACTGTTTATTTGTCTCGGCATCCTAGGCCATCCTGGTGAAAATAATTGCAGATTTTTCCCCCCTCTTTTTATAAAGATAGATGGTGGAGCCATAGGTTTGACGGATGTTCTATCACAACAAATAAAATTGGGATTCCAGCAGGACACCGGCTTGGACTGTGCAGGTGGCAGTGCAGGGATGATATTTCAGCCGCTTCTAAAGCACACACGTGCATGTCAGAAGCCATCATTTTAATGCTAAGGTAATCACAGCATTTTGTCTTTAGAGATGATTTATCCTATCCGCACCATATGCTAACCGGGCCTGTCGGATTCTCTGATAATTTCTTTAATAAATGCCATAAGCAGAGACTGTTGGGCTCTCTGTAACCAGCCTCTCTGCACCTCCGCTCTATGTGGGAGTTTTATATTGAGCTCAGTCTGTTCAGCTTGGCAAGAGGATGCGGGTGGCTGGCATTTGGAGCTAACCATGCATCTCACCCTATTACAGTTAATGTTACTGTGTCAGGCAAGCAATTCAGCAACAAATAAAGCACAGCAAACATTATTTCAAAAGCTCCAAAATAGGCAGAATGAAAACGCCACCTTTTTTCATGAGATTCACTATCCAAACTGGAACAAATTAAGAATACGCATCATGTACAGGTGCATCTCAATAAATTAGAATGTCGTGGAAAGTGAATTTATTTCAGTAATTCAACCCAAATTATGAAACTCATATAATAAATAAATTCAATGCACACAGACTGAAGTAGTTTAAGTCTTTGGTTCTTTTAATTGTGATGACTTTGGCTCACATTTAACAAAAACCCACCATTTCACTCATCTCAACAAATTAGAATATGGTGACATGCGATTCAGCTAATAAACTTAAAACACCTGCAAAGGTATCCCGAGCCTTCAAAATGGTCTCTCAGTTTACTTCACTAGGCTACACAATCTGCACCTTTAAAATTACAAATGACCTGCTTCTTGCGTCAGATCAAGGCTGCATCTCATTTCTAGTTTTACTTGATCTTAGTGCTGTGTTCGACACCATAGATCATGACATACTCATAGATCGATTACAAAACTATACAGGTATTAAAGGGCAGGCTCTAAGATGGTTTAGATCCTACCTGTCCAATTGATACCATTTTGTTTACTTAAATGGGGGAGTCATCTCATTTATCATCAGTAAAATATGGAGTGCCACAAGGATCCATCCTAGGTCCCCTTCTATTTTCAATATACATGTTGCCCCTTGGTAATATTATTAGAAAATACGGAATTAGCTTCCACTGTTATGCTGATGATACTCAGCAATTTATCTCAACGAGACCAAATGAAACCTCTAAATTATCTAAGCTAACAGAGTGTGTTAAAAATGTAAAAGATTGGATGACCAATAATTTTCTCCAATTAAATTAAGACAGAGATATTCATTATTGGACCAAAAAACACTACACAGAATCTTGTAGATTACAATCTGCAACTAGACGGATGTACTGTTACTTCTTCTACAGTCACAAATCTGGGTGTTATATTAAAAAAAAACTGTACTCAAGTAAAAGTAAAAGTACTTCTAGAAATATTTACTCAAGTAAAAGTAAAAGTACTAGTCATATATACTCAGCCTATTTTTATATAGATATATAGATAAAATGTATGTAATGTATGTTTGTGTGTATAAATGTATATATTTCATCAGCCTTTACTCCAATTTATGTAATTTATTATAAAACCCTGTCTGTTTACTTAAGTAACAGATATAGGTGTCATGCCATAACATTTTTAACATTTAAATATTGCTTCTAATCTTTCATTGTTCAGAAAGAGAGCAAATAACATTTACATTATTAAAGATCATTTTCATTGACAGTCTAGAGTTCAATCATTCTCAGAAACTTCTATTAAAATCACTGAAACTGTTAACACTGTGAAATCAATATGTTCATTATAGATTCGTACACACATCTGCACTTTGTTGTTTCTGACGAGAGAATTCGCCAGAAAGAGGTATTCAGTCAGCGAGCGAATGGGCATCGCTCATTGTCCAGAGAAAAGTAGACGCCGTGTTTGGAATAAACCGATGCATTTATTACATTTATTGCATTAAGATAAAGTAACGAGAGGAGCGTCGCCCACAGTAACGAAGTAAAAGTACAGATTTTTCCCAAAAAATTTACTCAAGTAAGAGTAAAAGTAGCCATCTTTAAATATACTTAAGTATTAGTTACCCCAAAAAATTACTCAAGTAAATGTAACGAAGTAAATGTAACTCGTTACTACCCACCTCTGCATCTTAGAAACATTGCCAAGCTACGAAACATGTTGTCTGTTTCTGATGCAGAAAAGCTAGCTCATGCATTCATAACCTCTAGACTGGACTATTGTAATGCACTTCTAGGTGGTTGTCCTGCTTCTTCAATAAACAAGCTACAGGTAGTCCAAAATGCAGCGGCTAGAGTCCTTACCAGGTCAAGAAAATATGATCATATTACCCCAATTTTACAGTCTCTGCACTGGCTACCTATTAAGTTCCGTATCAGTTACACATTATCATTACTTACCTATAAGGCCCTAAATGGTTTAGCTCCTGCGTACCTAACTAGCCTTCTACTACGCTACAATCATCACGCTCCCTAAGGTCACAAAACGCTGGACTTTTGGTAGTTCCTAGGATAGCTAAGTCCACTTACGGAGGTAGAGCTTTTTCACATTTGGCTCCCAAACTCTGGAATAGCCTTCCTGATAATGTTCGGGGTTCAGACACACTCTCTCTGTTTAAATCTAAATTAAAAACGCATCTTTTTCGCCAAGCATTTGAATAATGTATCTTAAATTGTGAGCATAGTTGTATCTAATCAAATGTGCATTGTTATTCTTTAGCTTGGGTTAAACTAATTCATTTTACTTTGTTGGAACAGCAGCTATGCTAACGATGTCTCTATTTGTTTCTACGTTTTGCCACGGTATTTACATCCCGTGGTAACTAGGATTTACACAAGCTCCAGTCTGGATCCAGAACACCTGAGAAGAGATGATGCTGACCCTCAGAGGTCCCCAGATGATGCTTACCCTGAATCAACAACAGAACTAACAAATATTGCCACAAGTGTGACTGAATCTTATAATAATAATTATTAATTATTAATAATATTAATAATGTTCATCATCTGGCTGACTACGACTTGTATAAATGTTTCTACAAATCCTGTCATACATGCACAAACTGACAGTCACCACTTATAAGCTATTACTAAATATTGTATAAACATAATTTTCTGTAAAGTTGCTTTGTAACGATTTGTATTGTAAAAAGCGCTATACAAATAAACTTGAAATGAATTGAACACAATCATGGTGAAGACTGCTGATCTGACAGTTGACCAGAAGACAATCATTGACACCCTTCACAAGGAGGGTAAACCACATATCCATTGCCAAAGAAGCTGGCTGTTCACAGAGTGCTGTATCCAAGCATGTTGCACAGAAAGTTGAGTGGAAGGATAAAGTGTGGAAGAAAAAGATGCACAACCAACCGAGAGAACCGCAGCCTTGTCAAGCAAAATCGATTCAAGAATTTGAGTGAACTTCACAAGGAATGAACTGAAGCTGGGGTCAAGGCATCAAGAGCCACCACACACAGACGTGTCAAGGAATTTGCTGAACCACAGAGAACATCAGAGACGTCTTACCCTGGCAAAGGAGAAGAAGAACTGAACTGTTGCCCAGTGGTCCAAAGTCCTCTTTTCAGATGAGAGCAGGTTTTGTATTTAATTTGGAAACCAAGGTCCTAGAGTCTGGAGGAAGGTTGGAGAAGCTCAAAACCGAAGTTGCTTGAAGTCCATTGTTAAGTTTCCACAGTCTGTGATGATTTAGAGTGCAATGTCATCTGCTGGTTTTGGTCCATTGTGTTTTTTGAAAACTAAAGTCACTGCACCCGTTTAAATTTTGGAGCACTTCATGCTTCCTTCTGCTGAACAGCTTTTGAAGATGCTGATTTCATTTTACAGCAGGTTTTGGCACCTGCCCACACTGCCAAAAGCTGGTTAAAACACCATGGTGTTGGTGTGCTTGACTAGCCAGCAAACTCACCAGACCTTAACCCCATAGGGAATCTATTGGCTATTGTCAAGAGGAAGATGAGAAACAAGAGACCAAAAAATGCAGATGAGCTGAAAGCAACTGTCAAAGGAACCTTGGCTTCCACACCACCTCAGCAGTGCAGAAACTGATCACCTCCATGCCACGCCGAATTACCAAGTATTGAGTACATGTACAGTACAGTAAATTAACATATTTTCCAGAAGGCCAACAATTACTAAAAATATTTTATGAATTATTCTAATTTGTTGAGATAGTTAATTGGTGGGTTTTTGTTAAATGTGAGCAGTGCCGGAATGGGACCACTTTTCAGTCCGGGAGTTTCAGGCCCAAGACCAGCCCACTTTTTCCACGGTGGAATTCCAAATTAGCACTTTTTTTTCCAAACTGGATAAATAAAGCAACAGTTTAGCTCTTACTATTGTGTAGTTTTTATTAATACCATAGTTCAACAAATAAATAAAGGCTAATATTTTAATTAAGCTTTATATTTTGCTTAGCAGAATAATTAGGTTGCTAATGCTAATCATTACAATGCCTATCTCTCTTTACCGGTTAACACAGCCATTTGGCAGCATCCTCCTCCAGTGCCTTTCTTTTCTTCAATCTGGCTTTTTTAGCCCCTCCTGGCCTCTTCCTCCCATCCATCCACCCTGACATGTACCGCTAAGGTAGGGCTGGCCCAGCTATCGGTAGGCGCCAGTAGTAGCCTACCTGAGAAAACATTTTGGTAAAGATGGAGCATGGACCCAATCAACTCTATGGGAGGGGAGGAGAGAACTCCCTCACATGGTGCAACCCACGCAGAGGCTGTGTGCTGCGGTGCCAGAATGCAGAATGTGTGTAGTGTTATTTAAGAGAAGATAGACTCACTAACGTGACAAATGTAAAAAAAAAATACAAATAAATAATAAATAAATAAACTCGACCAGCCTAAAAGTGAAGCAGTCCACGGAAATTCTCCCGGTTCTCCCGATTACCCACCCTGGGCCTGAATGTGAGCCAAAATCATCACAGTTAAAAGAACCAAAGACTTAAACCTCGTTTCCACCACTGGAACTTTACCCAGGAACTAGGGACTTTGGGCTGGTACTCTGTGTGTTTCCACTGCAGGAACCAGGATCTAAATAAAGAAATAAAAATATACAAAATAAAAAAAATTGCCCCTCAGAAAGTCCCTGCTGGCAAGGTAGTACTTTTTCAAAGTTCCGGAACTTTCGGAGGTGGGACTTGAGTGCTAAACATGCTGATTGGTTGAGTTCACGCAGCATTGTGATTTCAACCTCCATTTATTCGGATCATTTTCAAAATATTACTGTTATTGTGTCATGAAATGTAGATTTAAAAGTATTTCAGAAGAGAATGCAGTTGTTTAATACTCAAATACATGGTTTATTTATTTATAAAGATAGCGCCTATTTAAAAATGTGTTTCACCGATTGCAGAGACGATCAGCTCAACACGATAAGCAGGAGATCAGTGCTCATGTATCCGCCTAGAGCAGTCCCAACTCGGTTTGTCCTTCTGACATTTGCCGCTGGCTCTGATGTCTCTTTAGTGGTCAAACATAAAATATAATTAGTTTTGGGTAAATCTAGTAAATCTAACAGGTAATCTTTGGTCTGTATTCTATTTATCTATATGTTAAAATGAAAATAAAAAGAGGCAATTGATATAATATTTCATTTCATTGTAATGGCTGCATATATATACACATTTCCCTGAACTAAGTACATTTCTGTGGCTATTATTATGTTTAAATGAAAAAGAAATGAGGCAGTGGTATTTGATATAATATTTCATTTTATTGTAAATATACACTGAGGAAAACTGCAGTAGCCAAGGCGAGCTGACTGATGTTATCAAGTACGCTGCTGTTTGCAGGATTACTGGATTTGCGTCGTCGCGAACATCACACTCCCGAGTCGAATGCGCAAAGTCTGAACTACCGAGGATGCAAGTCCAAAATTTGCGTACTTTATATTGAGAAACGCAAGCAGACCTACATCACCAGACTATTTCCCTAACCTACACGGTACTTTAGACCACGGTGGAAACGCAGAAAGCAACAAGTCTGGGGGGAAAATAGTTCCTGGGGAAAAAGTTCCTGGTACAATTGTTCCGGGTAATTTCGGTGGAAACGAGGCATTTAACTACTTCAGTCTGTGTAAATTGACTTTATTTAATACACGAGTTTCACAATTTGAGTTGAAATAACTTTTTCAAGACATTCTAATTTATTGAGATGCACCAGGCAAGATTTGAATAGCCCTGGTCTATATTATTTAAAATGTTTATTTTTTTTTCTCATTAAAACTATCTGAATTTCTCATTATTATAGCTCCACAGGCCCCTTTTCTACCGATTTTCTGATGTGCTTCTGAGAGTAACTCGTTTTGGTGCGGTCTCTTTAAATGCAAATGAGACACTTCATACTCCGCCCCTCTCCAGGTTGCAGAGGTGACACTTGGTTCAACTCCACCCGATTCGGCCATTTTTGTAGTTTGATAAGCAGAGATGAGATTATCTAGCGGCACAGAAACTTTTTATTCACACATTATTAACAAAATGTCAACAACGGAGGACTTGTCCATCCAGCCTTACAACTCTTCATATGGATGTATATGGTGTGTTACTGTATTTACATTAAAATAAATATATAACACATATATCTAAAAATGATGAAAAATTACAAATGTCTATACTTTTTTCTTTTTTTTCTCTCTCTCTCTCCCTTTGGAATAACATGCACTGATTAATTGTGCACACTAAGAAAGTGTTAGGACCATGTTAAAAGGGGCGGGGGGGGGGGGTATGTTGACTTTAAAATCAACAGTCTCGTTATATTTCAGGAAGCATGTGAAATGTAAAAATGGCCTTTTATGGAATGTGAAAGCAGGTGTACAAGAGGAAAAGGCATTAGATGAGCGGGATAAAGTTGTGTTTAAGAAACAGATGGAGGAAAATTTATAAAAGGAATTGTGAAAAAAAAACAGGAGACATTGGCAGTACATTTGCAGCAGTGATCGAGTGGCCTTGAAATAGACTAAATTCTTCCTTGAGTGTTGAGGACAACCGACCCGACAACCACAGGGTGAGCAGTGTCACCAGCCGACTGTGTAAGAGCACGATACATTGATCATGTCATATGTCTGGGCTCATTGGGTAGCAATTAACGCCATGAGAAAGAGTGTATGTGAGAGAAAAAGAGAAAGGAGATGGTTTGGCAGCAGATCCTGAACGTGTGGCTTTGGTTTGGAATGAGGTAATCTAGGCCATACCACAATCCATATATTCTCATAATCGTCACCCTCTCTCTCTCCTTCTCTGTTTGATCACCCTCATTCCTTTTTTTTCTTTATTCATGTTTTCACCCCTGAGCCCTGTTCTTTTCATAAATAGGGATTATTTTTGTCACAATATGTAATTGTGGCTTAAACCTCCACATTCTATGAGCTGCACTTCCTGTACACTGAGTCTCTCATTAGTCTCCAGTTGGCTGACCTGTTTTTGAGTTGCCATAAATTCAGGAGTTATTTCATCTTAACAGATTCCCAAATATACAGTACATATTTTAAAAGTATGGCAACAAGGTTGACTGACCAGAGGGGACCTAAATATGAAATTAATTTTAGTTTTTTTGAAGGTGGAAAAAATGTATACAGCTACCAAACAGTATAGAGAAATCACATATAAGCTTGTACAGTAAAATTTTGCTTTTAAAATATGAGCTGGCTCTTCATTTGAAAAATTGAGCGCTGCATCTTTACAATGTTGTATTAAGTGTGAAATGTTGAAAAGACACAAGATATTATCACAACATTCAAACATGTCTTAGACAAAACATGTTTTACATACAAAAGCAATGCAAAATTGATTGATTGAAAATCAGCTCAATGAAATGTAAAAATTAATTCTGTTTTCATGGCCCCTTGTTGTGTTCAGTCTGTATTTATGTGAGCCATTTTTCATCTCATTGACTAAAGTAATAGTTCACAAAAAGTTAAACTCTGTCATTTGTTTACATACACTTTTTTTAGTAAATGATTTATTTTATATAAGGAATATATATATATATATATATATATATATATATATATATATATATATATATATAAGCTTTTTTAGTTAATGATTTATGTAAAAAAAAATGATCTTTTAAATTCAAGTCACTGATTCAGTTATCTGGTTGCAGCTGTTAACAGCTCACTGAATGGGGAAATTATAGTGAACAATAAATTTGTTAGTTTGAAGAATTCCTTCGTTAAGTCTTCATTCTACTACGGATATCTGGTCAATATTTTGCCACTTCAAATCTGAACTGAAGTTTGTTTAACCACACTGGTAAAGTGTGAACTATTTCCTCCAGTGGCTTTTATTGGTGGCCTTTTGTTTTAATAAAAAGGCTCTCAAAAAATATATGTATAGAAGATTTAGATTTATCGGCTTCCAAAATTATTGGTATCAAACCATATTTCCATATTGGTGTATCTCTAAATATAATGAGTCATATCATTATATGAGAAAATACATAATAATAATAATAATAATAATAATAATAATAATAATAATAATAATATAAACGTCCAGTACATGAAACAATTCACCTGTTTTGTTCGAATGGAACAACAGCAGGGTAGTAAATGATGACATAATTTACATTTTTGGTCGCACTTTTCCTTTAATAATTCCACTTTAGCTTCTTTTATCTCCTAGTCTTCACTCAGTAAACATTTCTTGCCTGTTCTGAAGCTGCATTGTGGGAAGGGTGCATAGAAGGGAGGAAAAGGGGTTATTTTATTTTTCTACATTATCTCCCAGTAGAGGGCAAATACACAGATGCTGGCGGGTCAGTGTGATCTACTTGTTATTGAGAGTGTGTTTGTGTGTATATGGGAGGTGAATGTGTTTATGTGTGTGAGTTTGTTGAGTTAAGGGGAAAGAGTCTTGCCCCTCACTTCCTGCCCATACGCCTCCACATGATGCTGGACAACCACAGAGAGGGAATAAAAGACAAACTCTTGTGTTTAGAACCTTTGTGTGCTTGTGTGTGGGTAATGCAGAATATCCAGCGGGACTTAGAAGAAATACAAACATAAATTGTGCAATGCAAATAGACTGTTAGAGAACAATATGTTTTTGTGTGTATTATTGCATTAGAGGGAGAGAGTGAATTTCAGTAAACAGTTTTTGAATGTTTAGTTTCAGAATGATTACAGGATTGGGATGTACACAGATTCACACCAGCATGTCAAAAATATATCAGATCAACTCAGTCTGCATGTAGCTCACATGCACTCTCTGCTGTCTGTCATTTCATGTGCACTCACAACAGAAAATCCTGGAACAAGTTTTCAATGGAACTAAAAAGGTTTTAACAAAAGTCTGTTGTGGTTATACATAATAACTCTCCTATTTTAACTCACCACAGTGAATTTTAAAGTTGCATCTATATGTGTGTAAAAGGTAATCAATCAGTTTCATCGGATATATCCACAACAAACATAAATAAATATGCATAAAAGAACCCTGGAAAAAATGTATCACTTTTTCCACACAAAACAATTAAGAAGTGCAACTGTTTTCAACATTGATAATCATAAGAAATGTTTTAAATCAGCGCCAAATCATCATTTAGAATGATTTAGAATGTGAGCTTTGCCATAACATAAATAAATGACATTTTCAAATGTATTGAAATAGAGAATGTTATTTTAAATTGAAATAATATCAAATAGCTAAATGGTAAATAAATAGCAAGTGAAAAGTTTTTTACAGTATTTTTGAATAAATAATCGCAGCCTCTGTGAGTTTATATATAAATCTTTCAAAAACAATGCCAAATTAAATAAATACATACATACGTTCCCACCTCAAACTTATTAATGGTAATGTCTACTTTGAGTAATTAAACACCCACCTTTCATTCATCTGCAGGGAGTGTATGTGTATGGCTCATGTTATTTATCTCTATGGATATGTCATGGATACTAATAGAGCAGTGGCTCTACAAATACTGTAGGTCAGTTCCAAACACTTTTTTCGTGTCCTTGAAAGGCACTATGGAAAAGAAAAACTACTCAAAGAGTCAATTTAGAAAGAAAGAAAGAAAGAAAGAAAGAAAGAAAGAAAGAAAGAAAGAAAGAAAGAAAGAAATAAACCTGGATTAAGCTTTGCAAAGGGTAAATGCAAGTCAATTCAAGGAAGGAAATTTGCATTTACAGTTTTTCTCAGTCACTTTGGTACATTTCTTGAATCATCCTTGAGATTTGCAAAACAGTAAGTGCATTTCTCAAAACAACAAATAGCAAAACACAATGAATTACCTGCAAAAGATTGCTCAAAATCCTTAGTTCATCTCTCAAAAAGAAATATCTGTTTCAATGAATATGTCAGTGCCATCAGAATGACAAATCCTTGTGTCATAGTTTACAGATAAGACAGTCAAATCGCTAAGTCATGTTGTCAATATAACAGTGTACTCTGGGGGGATGTTCTGATGTAAACTATGGCAACATTTTGGATGACAGTTACTGTATTGAACAGTATGCCATATGCTTATGTATGCCATATATCCATTTCAAAAGTACAAATTTACACATTACTGTATGTGGGATATTGATTGAAAGAGACTGGATAGAATTCCCAGTTACACTTTTACTAGTGGTCTGACCCAAAAAAAAAAAAAATAATAATAAAAAAATGTCATTGTGATATAGAAAAGGAAAAAGAAATATGGGCACAAAGATGGAAATGAGGCAATTTTCAGAATTTGTAAATCTTGTGTTGTCCTCTGTCTATACATTATACGCTTTCCAACTGAAGATGAACCTTTGAGCTATTTCAGAGAAATGGTTTATCATTGGTTTATCATCTACATTCTCTTCATTAGTAAATATTCACTTGCACAATTCATGCCAAATTGACAAAAAGTCTAATAATAATGTGCAAAAATAAAAATAAATAGTGTGCTTGGCAGTTTATGACAACTAGATTAACTATTTTGCATTTGATGACATATACGATGAACTAGAGACTAGATGTTTTGAGGGGTAAGACTATTGCATAGAAAACTATATAATACATTTTGAGCAACATTACATTAGCAAATGATTACGTAGGAAACAACAGATAAATGTGCATAATCAATTGCATGAATGTACAAAAGCAATCGCAACTTGCTCAAAAGAATGAGAAACTGGTTTTATGATGTGTATAAATGACTAGATGGTGTGGAGGTTGTACAAGTAGTTTTTAGAATTTCATTTCTGATTTGAGAAATGCACCAATGTGACTGAGAAAAACTGTAAGAGCAGCTTGACCTTATAATACAGTTAAAAACTGTAGTGATACACACATTTACATATTACACAGATTTATTCTAGTCTTTAAAATAATATGCATTATATATATATATATATATATATATATATATATATATATATAAATACACATATATTTATTTATTTATTCTTCTTAGGTATGCAACTCCAGCTGTGTGGTCAGTGTTTGTCAGTCTCCCTTTCACATTCTTGGATGGATAAAGTGCAGAATCTGACAGAAAGAGTAATGATGCAGCCTGGTGTTAATGTGAGCCTTTATCTGCACTCATTATTAGGCTCATCTCCACAATGTCAATGTGCTTTTAGTGCAGCCTCTTCTAGCAGGCCTGGCTAATTGACAGATAGCTACAAAAAGCAAACACGTGGTTAAGCCTTGTAAGACACAAACATTTCCTGTACCAGATAACTGGCTGGACCTCCTGTTGCATCCTTTGCCTTTTCATTCGCACATACAGACATTGTCAGTCTATCCATTTGAAGTCTAATTCAGAATTACTCTGAGAGGCTCTTTTAATAGCAGTGATGCTGTGGCTTGCGGCTGTGTCTCCGGCATCCTGGCTCTATTAGGCTGCGCTGTGAAAAAAAAGAAAGAAAGGAGGAATCGATATCATAATAGCATCCAACGGAACACCTGACAGTTCAATTTCACAGCCGTTCTTGAGGATCGATTGCGTGGGAATAGTTTGGGACCTTCTCAAAGGCTGACCGTTGTAGTTAATCTATAGCACCATTTGCACGGGTCACTGCATGCAAGGTCATTAAGACCGTACGTAATAACTGAATGCTACATGAAGGCTAACACCTTTTTGCTAATAGTTTGTTTCTAATCGAGATAAACATATACTAAATACAAAAGTACGGCATGATAGATAAGCCGTGTTTCGTAAGCTCTTCCAGATCCATTTAACGTCTTGATCTTAGACAAGTCTGATTGAAGTGATAATGGAGGACATGATGATGAAGACAAAACAAATGCTTTCTGAAGTCACCTGTCCTTGAAGTGTTGCCAAATTTGGGTGATTCTGATCATAGTAGAATAAGAGAAGACACTCATATAATAACTTACATCATCTCTCTAATATGAATGTTTGATAGAACAAAATGACACATTTCCTAATTTTCATTCACAGGCCGGATCAGATAAAAAAGTTAGATGAAAAAGCCCTTCTCATTGATGAATGTCAACCTTTGTTTAAATAAATGAGAAAAGGAGGGGATGGTGGGTAAAATGATGCAAGCTTCTGGAATAGAAGCAGACTTTTGGAACTGATAAATGCCCAGCTTCTAATGGCATTGTATTTTACAAGGAATGAAAAATATTATGAATGATCCTTAAAAGGATGGTTCACCTAGAAATGATACATTTCTGTCATCATTTACTCTCTCTAATGTTCTCCTAAACCTGTATGCCTTTATTTAACTTTATTTAAAGAAGTTC